>NC_054554.1:26473713-26744753 GCF_017654505.1 Polyodon spathula | reverse complement strand
CACAGAATGCTGCTAGCAACTGTTTTCTTTCTTTATTTATTTTTTTGCAGTTAGCGGTTTTAAATTTCATATTGCACAGATGCACTCCACGCACCGACTACCACAGGAAATTAGGTGTCAAAAAAATCTAAAACGCGTGCAAATAACCAGATGCATATCCAATAATCCACTGCACAGCTGTTTAAGCCAGAATAATCTTTACTATGAACATAAATAGTTAAACCTCTAAGGCAGTGGTGTCTGAGAAATGTCTACGCTCACAGTAAGAAAGCTCCAAGTTCCAAAGAGTGAGGATGCCATCAACCACTAGAGGGAGACATGTCACAAAACCATAACAGAAACACACTCCAGAGTACTGACCCTTGGAGACGGTGCCATCCCCGTCCGGCAGGATGACCCAGGGCACGGCCTTGCTGCCCTCGATGCGGTACACCACCCCGGTGCGATCGTCCACGCTGTACAGCCGCCCGTTGAAGACTATGAGCTCTGACAGCTCCATGCCGCGGCCCTTCTCAGCCAGATGGGACTCTAGCACGGTGTCCTCGCTGTCCCACTCCAGCGTCAGGGTGTCCCCGCTCTCTGACACCACCACGTAGCCCTTCTTCAGCAGGCTGAACCAGGTGTGCTGCTGCGCCTTGCTGCGGGAGTCCGTGTCAAGGTCCGCGATCACGCCGATGCGGTACCGCACCCCCTGCGGGGTCCGCTCGGCCGGGCTCAGTGGGTAGGTGTCGTTGTAGCGCTCCCTCGCCACCCGGCTCACCAGCCCGCTGTGGAAGCCATTGGGCTGGGTCCTGGGGCCCCCCTCAGAGCGCTGCAGCTGCAACAGGAGGAGCAGGGTGAGCAGCACAGACACTCCCACGATGGTTTTCCACTTGAGGCGGAAGCGCGAGTCCGAGGTGTTGGTCATGGAGGCGAGGATGGGAAGGCTGTCCATGGAAATGCGCAAGGGGTTCATGGGCTCGTTTCGCTGCGGAGCGACATAGTCAGGGCCAACAGTCATCTGGGTCAGCAAGCTTGGAGAGCGGGAGAGATCTGGAGGGGAAACAATGACAGAAAAGGACTTGAAAACAGTTTCCACTCCAAAAAAATTTAGATATGTCTCTTCCCCCACTGCGAATGTAATATCTTTTCCACACCAACTCAACATTTCACTCCCACCAGAAATTAGAAATGTGTATTTTAAAATGCAGTGGACTCCTTTCATGCATGTTGAAAACAGCTGAAAATGCCATCCTCATATGAGGTCATCATGCATTTGTGTCTTCCATTATGTGCCCATGTAAAGAGTACAAGACAATTTCATTCAAGCACGGTTTAACCCAAGTACCTTTACAAACACTTATCAAAAGAACGTAAACTCCTCCTCCACTTAATCCTTGAAATACATTTCTTCACTAAAATAACTTTTCCCCCTGGCCATCACCAGCTTTGTGACAGGCAGGTATCAAGCACAGAGTGTACTTAGGAGCCTCTGTGGTTCATCCGAGCTGCAAGCGGATTTGGAGGGAGTGGGTGGATGGGAGGTCTAAGAACAGTTTGCACAAAGAAAATGGCAACACAACTTCCATGATCTTCAGACACTATTCTTAAATTTAGAGGTTAAATATATATATATATATATATATATATATATATATATATATATATATATATAAAAAAACATTTACCCAGCACAATGTTTAATCAAGTACAGTATAAATCACTAAACTATGACATAAACAAGACAATAAGCAACAGGACCCAGCCAGCTGCATATGGACCAGTTAAACAAGAGGATGATCTTTACCTTAATGCATCACAGGCCCTATATAAAGAAACATCCATGCAAGTACAATCAATTGATATTACAAATGTATTGCTTTACAAGTCTCTAAGAGTACACGGACACACACACACCAAAAGAAATGAACACAAACTATGTACTGTATTACGCACACACACACAACATCAAAACATGTATCAAAGTCACAGATAATTACAAATCCATATCCTACCTTTTGTTTTTATAAAGCTGAAGGAAGTTACTGACAAATAAATACAATAGTCACATGCCTCTTTCTGGACTACTTTCGTGCGTCTCTAAACAACATCCACACAGTCTGGATTTACATTGTCATGTAATGAAAGAATGAAATTCCATCTACATGCTGTGTAATAACTGTGAAGCTTTCTCCTTATCCACTGTAGCAGCCAGGGCAGGTGCACCAGCCCAGAACAGTGAATTAATTAAAATGCTTTATTAAAATAAGTTCTGAATCTCCCTGTCCGTGTTGGGCTGTACGTACCTGCACCGCACAGGAGACGTGGAGATCGGGAGTAGCTGTAGTGTTACAGGTCTGGGGGTGCAGTCTGTTCAACAGGTAAAGCAGGAAGAGTCAGTAAACAGCACAGCTGTTACTAAGGGATAGGCTAGGGGCTGGTCTACCCAGCTTGGTATGGCATTGTTAGCTATAAAAAGACACAGCATTAAAGATTTGAACAAAGAATGCTGCTTTAAATAATTTTAGCCCACAATAACTTTAGCCAAATAACGAACATAGCAAACTGGCAGATGCTGTTCGCATTTCCTTAAAACACAACATATTAGAATATTAAACAAATGAAATTAGGGGAATATGTAGAGAATATAAAATATTGCTTAACATTATTATTAAGGTATTTAAAAGAAGTTAGATCGCAGCCATTAAATACAATGTTTATTAGCCTATGCAACATTATTTTTGTCATTTAAAAACTATAGAACCATCAACTTAAATAATCCAGATTTAAAAAAAAGCAAAAGATCTTCATCCCATTAATAAGTGAACCCTTAATACAGCTGCCAATGCAAGAGTAATAAAAAATGATTTCAAAGCATGTACCACAAGTGTGAACATTTCATAAATTATTTTAAAACTAGTTAAAACTATTGGCGAGGACTGACAGAAAGAAATTTAAAAGTCCTCCCCCCAGCTGTGGTTAGAGCTAGTCTGTGACTCCTGACGAAACCTTGATATCAAGCCGTGTGTTTGCCTTTGCACAGTCCAAGGTCCAGGCACTCAACAGTCCTTTCAACTGCACACCCAGACTCAAAAGAGCTCCTTTCTTCAGTCAGCACAGGCAGGAAAGGGGAGGAGTCAGGAAAGTCATAGAAACAGGCGACGCCCCCTTCGAGGAGAAGGACCCACACAGAAAGCTGCATTGCTAAACTTCACTGGGGTTTTCTATCCCGTAGGCTTCTGCTTTGGACCCTGACTCTGCACTACAAAACACTTCAATACAAGCATCTTGACTCTTTGTAGTTCTACTGTATGTTATCTCTGCATCAGGTCTCCCATCTGGCACTTACGGATTAACCCAAAACAACATTTGGGAGATCAACAGGAAAAGTAAGAAATAAATAGATATAAATATAACTCTACCATACTGTGTGCTTCTTTCACATAGGAATGTTTTGAAGGAAATGATGCCAATACAGAAAGACTTACAGAAGCTCAGTATGCTCTGTGTATTTTCAGAGACATTTTAAGAAACTGTCCGACAGTGGTACTAGTTAGTTGCAGGGCAATCTGGATCTTAAGTCCTTGGTTACAACACCTTTTATACTCAAGGGTGGAAAATGCACACCATTAAACATGTTTTAGTACCTGCTGCATGACACCACGTCCCTGGACACTAGAGACCTACAAAATGAGACAGCCAGCAGGGCCTCGGCAGCAGAGGTGGTATTGGAACTCTGCCATACACACGCAGAATGGATAAGAGGCTTGGGGAGGCCCAAAATAAACTACCCAAACCCTCACAAGAAATTGTTCTGACCAACACAAAAAACATTTGTAAGTGATCGATTGACCCACAAGCTCGCACAGCAGGTCTAACGAACATATTTCTTGTTTTTCTACTGTGCAACCGCCAGACCGCTCGGGCAGCTGGGATATCAAAATCAACGCTGCAGTGCAGACACAGGATTTAGTTGCATTTCAATGTCATTGGAGGAGACAATGCTTGGCTGGTTTCACGTCAATTCTTCCCACCAATCTGAGCCCCCCACACCACTGCAGGAGGTAGCTGACGAAAACTCCAAATCGCTTATTCCCTTGCCTGGAACATCCTCTTCATAATTTCTACATTTATTCAAACTGCTGTTATCTACACAAACAGCTTGAGCCGAATCTGATTTTACAGAACTTGTGGCAAAATATTTTCGCAGCATACTGTCTGTTCTCACACACCACCGTTTTGTGAGAATTTGATAAATGTGACACTAGAGTCAAAACATACTTCCTTCGACTGTTTGAACAAATGCCAGCAGAGGTGGTATAGCATGATAGTAAGTGCGTTTTTAGACGCTTAATAGACAGTATTAATAACTGGATTTAAATTGGTGTGAAGTGATGGAGATTGGAGTAGGTCTTGTAGGACTGCAGAAGAGGGTAACAGATTTAAAGGTTTTAGAAAACAGTGCCACTTGTTATCATTACTCTTTTTCTAATTTGCTTAAATAGGCAGAATATGTTTTAAAGTATAAGCTACGTTAAACTTCATGTATTTGGCCACCATATGTTGGGGGGGGTGGGGTGGCGGGACACAACGTCAAATATATATGTAGGATCGCTGAGTGGTTTCGAGGTCTGTTTTGTGCTATAAATTATAAAGTTCTCAAAAACACGCAGGAGAATGAATCCGGTTTAAAGCTTTTATTTGCGTCCGCCAGTCCGACTATTTTTCAAACTCAACAACTTAGTATTCAGACTCACTAGTAACAGAGTAATAATTAAAAAAAAACAATGCAGGTCTTCACCTACAAGACACTCACGTGCCAACAATGTCTCCATATTACAGGACCCCTCCCCCATTCACAATCCCAATTTGTCTACATGAGTACAATTCTGTTTGTGTTACCTTTCCTTTGTCTTTTCCTCCCAGTACCTTTGGCTCCAGGCATGCTTCCCAGCACAGGATCAGTAGGAGTTTGACTCGCTTCTGTTTTTGTTTTTTTCTACTGTTCACACAAATGTAATAAAACACCTAACATTTTTCCACCAGCTTTACAGAGAGCCGGCAGGATGTCAAAACTCCCGTATTTGTACGATTGTGCAACTCCAAGTCCAACAGACAATTAAGATAATTAAGATAGGGGTTTAACCCCTGAACTGTAGGACTAACCAAGATCAACCAGGTTAAAGGACTGTTTCCATTTTTTTGTTTTAAAGATCAGACTTGTGTCCAGTTAAGAAATTGTGATAGCAGCTGTCACAAAAAGTTGATTGCAGCTTTTTTCCAGCATTTTGTCCCTTGGACAAGAAGTTTTGTTCAAAAAATTGCACAACCTTGCACTGTACCTATGGACTTCCACCTTTAGCATGGTAGTGCTGGAGACTGAATCAAAACACACAGCAAGAAGTGGCAACATTCACAGGGAAATGCAGGCTCCCACTGGATTAGCTGTCACTCTCTGACACCAGAGAGCCTCTGAATACAGTTATTCAATCATGAAGACGAGGGAGAGGGGAGGAGGGGTCTGCCTGTCACAACTCTACTGAATCTGTCTCCCTCCAGTATAGCCCCTTGTTTATTGTTTTCCCATCTGCAGCGCAGAAAGAGGGCTGCAACTTTGTTATTTTTCCAGGGCTGGTAATGAGACTCACATTGTATAGCAGTTTACTGCGAGTTTACAAACACAGATCTAAGCTGGTTACCTATACGCTGTGGCTAACCAAGCTCGTGGCAAAACCTGGAATGGGAGAAACCCATTTGAAGATCAGGAGGGGGGCTCCCGAGTGGTGAATCCAGTAAAGATGCACCGCATGGAGTGCAGGATGCGCCCCATTGCCTGGAGATCGCAGGTTCGAATGGCTATGTCACTGCCGACTGCGAACGGGGGTTCCTAGGGGGCGGTGCACAACTGGCCGAGCGCCGCCTGGGTATGGTGGGCTTAGGTCAGCAGGGCAATCCACGGTCACTGCGCACCAGCGACCCCCCGTGGTTCTGCAGTGGAGCCATCAGATCTGTGTTGTCCTCTGGAACTATAGGTCTGGCGGCCACACTGCGGATCCACAGTGCAAAAAATGACAGCTTGGCAGGAACACGTTTCGGAGGATGCGTGCCCCAGCCTGCTTGCGTAACAGAGCAGAGGCTGGGTACGAACTGGCGACCTCGCCCACCACACAAGCATCTTAAACACAATGCAAAAGAACCGGGCTCATCTGCATTGGTAGGTTTAGAACTTCTAACCTCATCTCGTCTCACGGACAGGGGACAGAACCCATAATGGCAGTGCATTACACAACACTGCCCATTGCTCTCTCTCCCTCGATCTCACATGACAGTGCCTTTTTTAGATGGATGAGCCACTGGATCAACTGCTATGCAAAGGGAGCCTTATTCCCAGCCTTGTCCCTAGACCCCTTCAAGGAAGCAGAAACCCAGTACCAGGTGTTACTGATGCAAGTCATTAAAGGGTTGCTGATTCACTTGTCTGATATTATAGCCACCCCTGGTATGGGAATGTTAAGAAACAGCAAATGGAGTTCTCTGACATGCAAAGAGGAGTGTAAGGGTTACCGTACAGAACTCAACACACGATACTGAGCTGCAGAACAACCTGGCACAAGGATGGTAAGAATAATGCTAATGATAATAGCGCAATTCATACAGCACATCTCAAAGTGCTTTACAGTTTAAAACTATATCAACAGTATTTAAATCTTATTTTCTGTGGGAGAGCATTCCAGAGTTTGGGTGCATAGCAACTGAAGGCCCTATCTCCCACAGACCGAAACCTAGATTCTGGCACTGTTAAGAGGCCAGCATCTGCAGATCTCAAGTTTCGATGGCAATAAGACTGCTAATGCATAGCAGTTTGATCCGTTCCTGGTTTTACAATGATTAAGACACACCTGAGCGTGTAGTAAAACCTGGAATAAACAGCATGCTGAAGCACACATGATTCGATTTCCTGATCAATGTAGCAACGTTTTGTCTATTTTTACCAACACACAAACAATAGTGCCATAGTTTTTAACGTCTATTAATAACGGTTATTATTATTTTTTGGGGTGTGTTGGGGGGGGGGCGTGGCGTCATAAACGAGCTTTTCAGACTCAGAAATTATTTGTAAAAATATTTTAAAAATGAAACAGGTAGGCAATATCGTCGCTTCAGAAGTGGCATCGATTTACTTGTGCTGTTTTGATAGAGCTAGGCTGACTGAGAAATACGCACGGGTTTGGTCTGTGGAAAAGGTGGCAACCCTATTTAAAAAAACAAACAGGATGAAGTTTGCTGAGCTATTCCTCTGGGTGTCACTGGCATTCCGAAACAGCCTGAACGTTCACAGCTGCCGAATTCAAAGCAAACTCGGCTAATTGCAAACTATGCTTTGAAACCGGCTCCCAGCATACGTGCACATATTATATATAGGGCATATTTTAAATTTTTTTTTTTTTAATGGTGGTGTGAGTTTTTTGGCTTTTGGCCACAACTTGTAACGCTAAGTTTACACGTTACTGTATGCAAAATATTTTATTTTTGTTAAATGGGTCTGACCAATCCATTAACCCATTGTTTCATTCAAAGCATTTATTTGCACTACCAGCTGATTGTTCGTAATTAATTTTTTAATTAAATGAAAATACTGGCTTCGGAAGCAAATTATAGGGCAATTTAAAGGAGCACAGTGAAATTCAGGCTAACCTGCACCCACTCACTAGCAGCAGTTCCACTGCACTCCTGCAACATGGACCACAGTCATAATAATTATGCATTATATTAGCGCCAAATAATTTGAATTAGTAGCAGGAATAATTCAAAATCGTACTTACAGTGTGGCGTTACTCTGCTAGCAACTCCGGCTTTACGATTTGAAGCGAGCGATGTAGAAATACGTTACATATTACTAACTCCAGCAGCCACCTCTGCACACCGACCACTCGAGGTATGTGACACAGTCAGGTTTTTGGGATGGAACCGCATAAAAGTCTCGCGTTTTGATTGGTCTATGTCTGTCACGTGACTATGTCGTCACACGAGTGGGAACTCTTGCAGGCATTTTTAACATTGCGAGAGAGTGAGTGAGTGAGTGAGTGAGAGTGAGAGTTCAGCCCAGTTTTTGGGACTCAGATGACAGCCGAGTTTCTAAGTCATGCCGCACGGTTTACCATAAACTGGATCGTGATTAATTTAAGAGTAACCCTTAGTACATGAATCAAAGTTAATGTATTTTTCCTCTCCCCAGAAAACATTTTTTTTAAAATTCAAAAACTGAAATAAAATGTAAATGTTATTAAAAAAAAACAAAAAACAAAAACATATTTCTTATTCCAATGAAGAAACTGCATTGCACAGAAACAGATACATGCAAATTCATTAAAGCTGCCGTTTTCCTTTATTAAAGGCTAATGTTAAAACACTTTTTGAGAAGGAACATGGTATTTTAAAAAAAAAAGGGCATCTTATTTGCTTATGTAATGTCCATCAATATATGATAGCATTTTAGGGGTTTTCTGGGCCAGAAATGAGACTGCAACCGTGAATAGATGAAGGACGTTTATTTTGACAATAATTAAATGTCACAAAATAAAATCGTAAAGTGAGAAAACGGGACAGGGAGTCGAAAGTGAAAATAAATTACTGCAGTAGTTTTTCTTTTACCCTATCCTTCCCAGTCTTTTCCCAGCACCCCCTTATATGCCCTTGCTTCCCGCCCCATCTTTTGCACCAAACCTGCACTCCAATTCCGCTCCACACACACGGGGCGGTGGTGCACCAAAAACTCGAGCCGTGACGAAAAGTAGTGTCAGACTGGTAGTCCCTAACTGATTCAGGTGTTTTTGAAGATTCCTGCAAAGACTAATTTATAAGAAAAAAAAACAGATTGACAGACAGCATTTGGCTTTAAATGCAGAAACGGGCAACTACAAGAGGGTGTCAAACAAGCTGTGAGTGGGGCTGGGAGGCTGAAAATTGCTAGAGTACCTGGAGGCCATGCAGATAATGAATCCAGGCCGTGAAAAGGCAGTCACTTTTACAAAAAAATAGGTGTGCTCCTTATCCTAACCACTGGACCACCAAGCCTCCTAACCAGGGAACACAATCATTCTGCATTCTTTATAAGTACAGTATAAATAATAACGGCAAATGTAATAATAAATCACTATACTCATACTTTGCCGGTTTTTGTTGTACTTATTAGGCGCGGCTGCATTTTAGTATGGTAACAGCAATAGTCTGTTTGAATTTGTTTTCGATGTTTGATGAAATGGACACGTTGCTTACTTGCAAAACAAAGGAAGGAAACACAAGAGCGCAAAGCGCATGGAAGTTATACCGAATCCCTTTGGATATTTTTTTTTTATGTCGGCTTTAATAAAAATGTTTGTCATTGTTATTAGTCTACATAGAAGATGTTTGGTCAACACGCAGGACAAAGACTGAACCCGACAGCTGCGCATTTCTCGGTTACGGAGTCCCAGTCAGGACAAACAAACGCAAACATTACCAACGGCTCGCGCCTGCTCCTACTTCAAAAGCCATTGGTCAGAAGCAAAACATGAATATTCATTACCTTGGTATACCGTATAACTGCACAAAGGGTGGTCACGGTTTTAGAAAACAGTAGAACAGAAAGGGCAAAAAAGAAAATCTCTCTCTCTCTAAAAAAAAAAAGGTGTTTATGTTACTATCAAAATGTAACATTCTGCTGTATCAACATGTTAACACATGGGCCAAAAGATTAACTTGCACCCCCAAAAACGAGTTAAACCCAACAATAAGGTATGCGCCTATATGTGTGACAATACGGTACTCCAAAGCGCAGTACCCGCTGTATCCAAATCCCACCCAGTGACTTTAAAGCGCTCGGCAGCGGGAGAATTCAATTCGGGTTTGCAACTGAATATTAGTCGGACAGAGTATTTTTCTCTCTGTATTTTAACATTAAAAAAATAAAATTAAAAAAAAAAATATATATATATATATTAAATTGACAGTATATATTTGTTATTTTACGTTTCTACAGCGCGTATACAGAGCAAACAAAATGAACTGTTTGAATATTGCAGACATCGCGCCCAACTCTCCACGCAAAACGCGCGGACAAATTCAGGTAAAACTCGAAATAATATTTTGGAAAATAAATGTTTAGTTGCTCAAGGCTTTGATGTTGCTTTTAGACGCGTAAATATAATGTGTTTGTAGCGTGAATTGTTGTGAATTCAGTGTTGTCAATGTACTGTGTTAAGCTTTATATTGAAATAAATAGGTACTAGACTATTTTTTTAATTTAAATAACAAACAGGTTATAGTCTTTTTTTTTTTTTTTTTTAACAAACGTGTATGATAAATGCGTTTTAAGTACGGAAAGAAAAACCGCGGGGCTTTTGTGAGCACGGAAATGGGAAATAAACATCATACCTTCGTAACAAATAAAGTATTGACAACATGTTCACCTTTTAATTCCAGGTAATATTCGGACCGATGTTCTCAGGAAAAAGGTAAATCATTTTTGTATTTTTTTTTTCTTTTTTTATAAAAAGAAAACGGATGTATTGTTTTTTTTTTACGTGGGTCTCGGCGCCAAAGACAAACTAATTGTAATACAGTATCGTGTACAGTATACGCAGCGGGAATGGCTTCTTATGACTATAAATGTATTTATAACTTGTTTATAATAGTTATTAGACTGATTTTTTTCACTGACTTTGGTAGATGTATGTATGTGTGTGCGTATAACCGTTTCCCATCACTACCAATGTACCAATAAATTGTACATTCATTGCAAACTCAAATCGTGTGGATTTTTATTTATTTACTGTAACAAATGTAGTTAGTTTAAAATAACAATAGCCATTGTAGCTGTGTCAGCTGCTTCAATACTTGGATACCGGTATCTTAAGTAACATTACGCCCTCCAGGATATCCGTGATCTAATCGTATTTAGCAAGACTACACGCATTCAAATTACTATTTGGGAACAAATGTTTTTACCCACCCTTTTTTTTTTTTTTTTGCAACCATACTGTCTAACAAATAATATTTTTGGATTGCGTAACGAAGCAATTCCAGGATCAAGGTCCAAATACATTTGTAGTTTTTTTTTTTTTTTTTTTTTTCCTACAATTAAACTGTCGACGGACTCGGTTTGTGCTTGTTCTGAGGGTATATGCTTCATATTTAAATATACGCTCTGTTATCTGAATAAAATTTAATTTCACAATTAGTATTGCCCCCTGTTCGATTTTAATTTGAATAGAGCTACCTTCCCCTGTCTAAAGCAGAGCTATAATTGAGGGGTTTCGGATACATGGTTTGAACGGTTCTGAGACTTGCCTGGTTGCTTATCCTCTGACATGCTGTACTGTTCTCTTTTTGCAGCACAGAGCTGATGCGGCGTGTGCGCAGGTTTCAGGTCGCTCAGTACCAGTGTTTGGTGGTGAAATATGCCAAAGACACGCGTTACTCTGAGAACGATGTTGCCACCCACGACAGGTGAGAATTCAGTGTGGGTTCAGGTTGTCATATTTTAAGTGTCTCAAACTGTAAAATATTACACCTGTTTATTTCTGAAAATGTCTGTCTACCTGTGCACCCATACAGGTTATCTGTGATGCCAGGTAGAGATCTGTTTGTAATGTCTGGCTCTGCTGCCAAGTGTAAAATGCCTTTTATAATGTCTTTCCATTCAGAAATACAATGGAAGCGGTGCCTGCCACCGAGCTGAAGGAAGTCTACAAGCAAGCACTTGTGTGCAGTGTCATTGGGATTGACGAGGGACAGTTTGTAAGTGGATCATCATGCCTGTCTTTTACTCTAGAGCGCAGCAATCAGAATTCTAAACTGTGTGAGGGTTCCTAACTGAAACTATTTCATTGGACTTATTTTGTTGAGATATACAGCATCCTGAATTATAGTTTTGAAAACCTTTTGCTTTAATTTTTATTAACGATCCTATAGCTCAATCTCCAGTGATGTTTGTGTTGGGGATGTGGGTATACTAATTGCTATTCTAACTGATTATGTACTCCGCTCTCTTTTTTTCTAGTTCCCAGACACAGTGGAGTTTTGTGAAGAAATGGCCAACCGGGGGAAAACCATTATTGTAGCTGCCCTAGATGGAACGTTCCAGAGAAAGGTATTGCTTCCGTGACAGCATACAGGCCCATAGATTTTTTTTGTTTTATTAGTTCATTTAAGTGATGCACCGTTAAGTCTGTGATTTTAGAGCACTAGTTTAGGAAGAGGGCCGTGGAAAATTGTCCACGACCATGGACTCTGGCATCTGATTTCTCAAGCTGCTTGTTTTAGCATGTTGCTTTACTTTCTGTTCGCTGAATCTCTGTTCCAGGCGTTTGGTAATATTCTGAACCTAGTTCCTCTGGCGGAAAGTGTGGTGAAGCTGAACGCGGTGTGCATGGAGTGTTTCAGAGAGGCTGCCTACACCAAGAGGCTTGGGGCTGAGAAAGAGGTGAGCCAGCTTTGCTTAAGGAACTGGCATGTTGAATGCTTTGTCAGAGGTTAGATCCATGCACTTTAAGCACCTTTAAGTGAGTAGTTGGGAGAGGCCCTTTCCACTTTGGTGGCTGTCCACCACAGGCATGTACAGTATGCCCTCTGTCTCTTGAAACACCAGGCAACTTGTTCTGTTGCTGGAGAATGACCCCTACAACTGCACTGCTGGAAAAGTTACCCTCTGCTGTCACTGAGCACAGTGGAGACTGCACAGTGAAACGGGGTAGAGAGGGAATTGCTGGTACAATACAACCTGCATCTTATGTGTTTTTTTTTTTTTTTTTTTTCCTTTTAATGCTGTGTGCAGGTAGAGGTGATTGGAGGCACAGATAAATACCATGCAGTATGCAGAGCCTGCTACAGTGCATCACTCCCATCCAGCAAAGAGAACTGCGCTCCCCACAAACAAATAGAAGATACCCTGCCTCAAAACATGGTGGGGAAGCAGGTGGACATTAAAGCACCCAGGAAACTCTTTGGAACCCTCCAGATTTGACCAAGACTTGGTCCCAAAGCCCACAAAAACAATTAGGAAGCATGAGCACGGAGAAGTGCCTTTTTTATTTTTAATTTTTTTGCATCTTATGCATATATGTGTTTAAATGTTTTGCATGGTTAAAAAGAGCCATCTCTATGCACTTAAGGCTGGTTGTTATTCTTAATACAGAAGGTCTTTACTGTATATGCAGTGATAATATTTCCCTGCCTACCTTTTCCACATTATCAGTCCATGACCTGAGGGTTAGTATTATACACAAAACAGGGGTGGAGAGGGTGACGGCAAGACTGCTTTCACAAGGGCTGCCAATGTTTACCTGAGCTTCGTTTAAATCAGCATCCTAAAGGCATTTATTTTTTGTCCATTTCTGCAATGCATGGTAAATAAGCTGGTACACTAACAGCTGCTCCTGTAAGTAGTGGGGCAGGAACAATAAACCACACCAACCCTACGCCTGTTATTCCTATGCAAAGTTTAAAATTGCACATGGTTGTCTAGTTCTAAGCCAAGCAAAAAGGCACAGTATTTATATTATTTAACATAACTCACATGGGAGGTGCAGTTAGTACTGCAAGAGTGAATGTCTTATTAGGTACTTTGTGTGGTGAGGGTTGCGCATGCATATTTGTCTAATTGATCTCTGTGAGAGTGAGACTTGACCTCTACACTGCCAGCTCCTACTAATAAAAATCACTGCTGTTGTGTTCTCATTTTGTGGTGCTTCTCACTCATGTCATGTTGCACATTTACAAAAATGCCACGAGTGTTTACCATCCACCTTGATAGGCCAAATGTTTGAGAATATTGAAAATAAATGTGTTATTTCTTTAAACTGTGTGTGTATATGTATATTAATGAATTAAATAAACTAACATGAGGCACACATTTGAAAATGTCATTTTATTTGATTAGAAAGACAGTGGTAAATAACAGCAATAAATAAAACCTGACCCAAAGTGGAACATTAATATTGCAATTCCACCAGGAAGCTGTATTATGAAAATACTGGTACTCCAATCTATGGGTTTCACAGACTCCTCTTCACTATCCTGGACAACAAAGCTGTCTTCACAGACTCCCACTTAACCCTGAACTACCTGATGTTAATTTAGGCAAAATCTGTGCTAATTCAGGTCCGAAATCAGCCCTGAATGTTACCTTGGGTTAGTTAGTCAAAATCAATGCTTACTAAAAGGTGTGTGAAACCAGCTGCAAGCAGCACTATTCATAATGAAATATTTTCCAGTACTATCAAGTGATGTTGCACCAGCTTTCTTTCAATGTGGAACTGTCGAACATTGGCATGCAATCAAATTACAATGCCAGGTAGAAAAAGCAGCATTGTGCTTTCGTGGGTTATTGTGTTAAAATAGTGATGTTCAAAATCTTTGGCCTTAAATCTAGATTACATATTTGGGTTAGGTGCACAATGTTTTTTTTATTTTTTGTGACATTAACAGTCCCAATCAAGTATTTATAAACAAAACCTCCACCACACCCCAACAATCGAAAAACTTTTTATCCACAGGAACCAGTGCATAAGCCAATGCAGTCATTACCATAACTTAAGAAGTTGTATGCAAGTAGTTTATGTTTTACATTATATATATATATATATATATATATATATATATATATATATATATATCTATATACACACACACACACACACACACACACACTTGGCAGCTTTGCTTTCTTCCTGCAAAGTTAGTGCCTGCCGGAATTTATTTTTTTTAGTGGCAGTAGCTTTTAAAAGTAAAATAAAAGCAAAACTTTGTTGCCAGACCTTCCTCTTTCCAATCATACATGTGGTTAGTTTATTCAGCCCACACAATACACCTCCCCATCCAACCCCAGAATTGGTAGAAAACCTTACAATAGTTCAACATATTTAAATTTGTATTAACCAGTGCAATCTGTTTCTTACAAACTAAACTTACCATAAAAAGTTTAAGACAATATTACCTACACAAAACAATTACCTACATCAACAATTACACAGTTCTGTGCCAAATACGAAGCAGCCCAAATTGTCAAATGGAATTTACCAACTAACTGAAAACAGGGTGTTTACGGAGGTGCAAATAGTCAAAAGATGGAGGCATTCACAAAATAATTATGTAGGGGATATCAAATGGGCTTTGTAACTTTTTATAACTGGTTATATATAAATTTGAAATCAATTTAACTAAAACCCAGCCCCTTAAAAACAAAACAAAAAAGTTCTACTCGTTGTGCTACAATGTAAACTATTAACTGTATAAACCACAGATCTGTAAAGTAGGAATACTAAATATTAACTAAAAAATAAATGTAATGTAATCAAAGTTTGTCCTCTATATACAAACGCAGGCACCACGTATCAAACAAGAACAAATGTAAGCGTCTGTTGCAGGACACCATCTTTACATAGCAAAACAACAAAAACAGCAAATAAAATAACAAATTAAAAAGGAGAAAGTATTAAGGAACATTGTATCCAGTGCGTGAACTTTGTATTTCATCAATGCTTGAAGGCTACTAGGGGCAGCTAGGTTTGGAAAAGAGCACAATCTACAGAACTACCCGGACACACTTTTTTTTTTTACAATCCTGATTTTAAGAAAGTTGAGTCCAGGGCTCTCCCTGGATGCTGTGCCCGGGGAAGCAGAGTGCTCCACTTGGCTAAAGAGCTGGTCAAACTCCCATCAGCCCTCCTCCTGCTGCCACGGAACACACTGCTTCCAGACACAGAATCCAGGGAGAACTCCACAGGGTAGAACACCGATGACCTCAGAAGAGGTTTGGATGTGCAGCTAGTTCTGTTCTCCACTCCTTGCACGGACATACCTGCTGCAGCCCAGTAGCCCTGGCCGTTGCAAAGCAGACCGTCAGAAAGGACTGGACATTTGCTCTAAAAACTCTTGAACTAACATGCAAACAATATATATATATATATATATATATATATATATATATATATATATATATATATATATATATATATATATATAGGACAGGAGTACATAAAGGAAAAGGGTCTCCCAATACTTTGCATGCTCCTCTGCTTGTTTTTGCTGGAGTTGATGCTTCAGGGAATGACCATATTTAATTTTGAAAGGGTGCAATTTAATAGATTTAGCTATTGATCATCCAATTCTATCACATACTAATGGTGCATTTACTGAATATTTTACTTAAAAACTTGGGATTTATTATCCATGCGCATTTTTGTTAGGATGGCATTGCACTATGTCAGGAGTGTGTTTAAAAACAAGTTGATCACTACAGATGAAACTAATTCACCTCCATGCCTGCAGTATTGTCTCAGAGACTGAATTGACAGACAACGTGGTTGTTACATTTTAATACTACAGTTGTAGTATTTTAGCTCTGGTTTTAGGGAACTAAGACTTGACATGAATGAAGACAGCAAAAATGACTCAAATCCCCAAAGATAAGAAACCGGATTTGTTTACGCAAACAAACCTTTGAGGTTGAGAAATTAGCATGTTCCAAATTAAAAATGCTTCTGTCTACAATAAACACTAAGAATTCAGAAACAGGCCTTTATGTACTCCTCCTGTTGACGGCTTGTTGGCGCCAGGCCCAGTCCTTCTCCTTGGTCCAGGCTCTGTGTTAAATCTCTCAGTAGACTGGAGGCTGGTACCCCCCCTCGCCACTCAGCTCTGGGTTTGCGACAAAGGGAGGCTGCTGGTAACTCTCAACGCCAACTGGAGGGTATCCTGCGTAGCTGCCTGTGCTGTCAGAGGCTGGGTCTGTGTAGCTCTGGAGAAACTCCTCCATTCCCTGACGGTACCTCCTCAGGGCGAAGCACGCCTGTAGTCCCTGGAACATCAAAACAGCCGGATGAGAAAAGCAAAAACAAAAAAAAAAAAACAATTCTCTAGAGCCTCTATATCACATTGTAAATCCTCACTGTGGTTTACCTGGCTTTTACCACTTTCCCAATTCTTATGCATTAGATTAACATGTTTTTTTTTTTTTATTTTATTTGATGTGTTTCTCTAAAGTGTATTATTAATTCTCCATTCAATGTTGCATGCCAGTCTAAACATAGTCCACTAAAACTGGTTACCATTTTTCTTTTGGAATCAGGATTGAAGTCCAGTTGCAGCAGTGAAAAGAAATGAACATTTTGCATTATTGTACAATAAAAACACTGGTGAAGAGGTGACTCAGGGGGCGTTTGAGGGCTGGGGGCGGTTCTTACCCAGGTGAAGATGGAGAAGAAGCTAAAGGTAATGACAGCCCTTGCACTGTCTGATCCAATGAGAGGGGCTTCTGTCATAGTCACCCACTTATTGGTCAGAAAGCAGAATCCCACAAACCACAGGAATGACCATGCACCTGAAAACACAGGCAGGATGAGATAGTCAGAACAACATTATCCAGCAGCACTCAGCTCCGCTACAATACTTCTAATAGTACATTCTACGGCATGACATTGATTGGTACCATCAAACTGCGGTACCTCATTCTCTCCAACAATGGAATTGAGGGTCAGGCTGGAACCATCGTCAGAGTGGTTGTACAATCGCTGCAAGTTGAGAACTTAAACGTCACATGGCATGACGAAGTCAAGCTGGGGGTCATCACAAACTCTAGAGGGGAAGACTGTTTCTGAGCTTGTACCTGAGAAGACGAGGTCGGCGATGACAATGTACTTCCTCTCGTTGGCGTTGCTGATCTGTGGGAAGTAGATGTCTAGGATGAAGAAGGCGGTGGCGGCGAGGAAGGCCAGGAAGCCAATGCCCACCCCGTAGTGACAGGCATCTAGACTCCCGCCGAAGATGCACTGCTGAGCCGAGCTGCCTGATGAGTTGATGTATCCCTCTGCCGTGATGCACGAAAACACTACGATGGCAAAGATCTAAAGCAAGAAGTAATACATAACCGACTGTCACACTACGTCCGCCGTTTCCTTCTCAGAAGCATAGTTTAATTACAGAGTCTCCTGGGTGACTTCTGTTATACACGTTTCATATAGACTTGTAGACTTGTATAAGAAAAAAACAAAAACAAAAACCAAATTAGGAAGCAGGACTTGTAGCTAATGCATGAGCACCGGTGCGGAACTGTACAACTAGTATTTTTGTTTTTGTTTTTTGGGATCTATGTAATTAAGTGTTAAAACAGAACCGAGAAATACAGTCGGCACCACCTAAAATCAGGATACTAAAAATCGAGATTGCTGCTTAAATGGGATACAACTCCAGGAGACAGTTCTTCCTAGGGTTATTTATGTCGTTTAATTGGGACGTCCCGTCGTTTAACTGGGATACAGTATTTTCAAGTGATGAACAGAGGCTTTTCAGAGCAAGACAGGTCAAGCAGCGCAGTGCAGTGAGTATGTGATTACATCGTGACTTGAGTAAATTGCATAAACTCTTGAAGGAGGAGGAGTTTCACCTGTGATGAAGCCCGATAAAGCGGCGACGCCTGTAGTAAACTGTTTCAGGGTTTTTTTTATTATTATTTACAGCACACATCTTAACCTAGGTTATACCGTATAATGGGTGGATACTTTATTTGGGTTTTATTAGCCGTTTTGATTGGATCGCCAATAATACTTCCACCAATCGGAGGGTTGCATACAGTACTGGTAGTGATCCCGCCCTCTGTCAGACTGGTATACAGAAGAGATTAAAGGAGTGCTGGGCAAGAGAAATAATGTGTCAGATATCAAAGCGGAGATGAGAATGACAGTGATGAAGCCAATTTGCTTGAACATTTTAAAAGTAGACTTGACATTTCCATCAATGGATTTAAAAAAATTGGTAAAATTGGAATTGATGATGCGATCAGAAACCCAGAGGCTGTGTAAACTGCCTGCTAGTAGCACTGTTCTCTTTCATGTTAAGCATTTGTGTTTTTTCTTTTTTTAGAAGGGTTTAATTAAGTAACAGACAAAATTGTTTGTGTCAGACTCACTGAAAGTCTGTAACAAAATGTTTGATGCACTGAAGAGATGGGCTTTGTAGCAGAAAACTGGTGACAGTTGGAAATCGAATGTGGCAGGTAAGTGCATTCATTTGTTACACACACACACATATATACATATACACACACACATTATATATATATATATATATATATATATATTAATGGGGATTGATAAAAAAAAAAAAAAAAAAAAAAACACAAAAAAAAAAAAAAAAAAACAAATTTATTCTTACTACAAGGGCGGTAAAACGTGACTGACGTGTATCTGGGTAACGAATAGCCGAGTGCTGACTGTACTTTGTTTACATGCAGGAAACAAAACACCAACATCAATTGCCGAGTATGGATAGTTTATTGTACAGATCACAGAAAGAACAGCAGATGTAGCAGACTAAGGGTTTGATTAGAACGTTTTTGATACAATTTTTATATGCAATATTCACAAGCTACAGAAAGCACTGTAAGTTAGGGTAAATAATAAATCCTAACAAACCTCAATTATGCAACCTTCATTATTCTGACCCACTCCCTTATTTCATTTGAATAATATTACGGTTTTCCCAGCCGCAACATCAGATCAGTGTTGGCCTGGCCCAGTTTATGGAACAAGGCTTTTAACAGCCATGAACTCTGGGTTCTGATAACATCATGTGCAAGACAGTCACCAGACGCAAGAGACTGACTGAACAGCAGATCAGGCATTCCATTTCATACCACCTGCTCCTGTTTATATTACTCCAGTCCTCATGCTGGAGACAGGACAGCATGTTCTGTACATGTATACTGTATCTAGGATCATGCAAACAAGACAAGTAATAGGCCAACTACAGCTGCAGTAAGGCGGGGGCGGGTAATAAAAGTGAAGTTGTTTACAATAAACTTGAGTATCTATATATACTGCAAATGAATTTATAAATGGTATATTCTGTAATGTACAGGACAATTATACAGTCTACACTCATCACAGATCAGATTGCCTAATGCAATGCAGAGCTTAAATTATAACAGAACAATAACACTGCATAATAACCCAATGTAAACGTTAATCATTGCCCTACTAGTATTTCATTACTAGTAACAGCAACTATACACTGTGCACTGGTATCCTTACTGAATTGCAATTCAAATGGTCCCAGACATCTCGGAACACCTTCCAACACCTTGTAGACTCAATGTGTGTACTCACATACTACAAGATATTGTAACAACCGGTCATGAACGGACTGGGGAGCGCGTGTTTCAGCCCCTGTGCCACATTCATATTACCACCCCCCTGCAAAATATATCCAGAAAGTCTGGACCTGCTGTATAAATATGGCTTTTTTGGGGGTGCAATATGCCCATAGGGTATCAAACTGCTCAACACAAACTGGTGTGGACTGTTTTCCTGGTTTGTCAGGTTCCTCTGCTATTGGCTAGCTGACCAGGGGCTGTGCCTGTAGCGAATTCATGTGACTTGAATAAAACTGCCAGGCCAGGAAGCACAGTGTGATCATGGGGTTCAACAACCTACACTTTCCACATTTATTTATTTATAGCAGTACATTTAAAAGATGTCACACTTAAAACGTGCATCAATGTAATGTTTTAAAATGCGATTAATAATAACGTATTACGAATAATAATACTTGATAGCGGATATCTGTATGAGAGGGCGTGTTTCTGCGGTCGCCCTTGTTACAGCAGGAATCACACGATCACTTTTCAGAACACGGCACCCAGTTAGTAAGATTAAAGAGAATAACACCGAATGCACAGTCTCTAACAACACACACGCTTAACAATTGTTAAACCATTATAGGCAACTTTATAATTGTTATTATACTTTTGTGCACCACACTTAAAATGTACGTCTTGAAACTTGTACGGGTACGTGTTGTCTGTCTGCGGCCCAGGCAGGTGTGTCACTATGTCAATAAAGTGGAAAAAAGTTGTACACCTTTAGTATTTACTGCACGTTACACAATTTCTATATACCTGTTACCAATCGAAATTCCGCGTTATATTATGTTTGATATCCACCTGTTAACAATTAAAATACATCACAGATTCTTCTAGCAATAAAACGCAATTGCTTAGGACCATAATATAACAAACCCATGCCCACTATTTTGAAATAAAAAGCGACCAGTGTATTTATCTTTCGTTTTAATAAAACCTCAACAAGGAAATGGCTGCGTCAAGCAGCGAAGCATTTTATACATTTTATTAAATGACAACATAAAAGTGATTTATTTATGATTTATAACAAAAAAATAGGTTGTTACACGTTTTCATCACACTGCATTCCTAATTGTTGAAACTAAACACATTGCTGGGAATATGTGTGCACTGCACTCCTCACTAGTTCTTATGATTTCTTGATGACAAACAACAATTTAGTTTCAGTTCATATTTTTTTGTCAACTCACCCAACTCAGAACCCGTGAAATTGTTTGCGGCTGTTGTGCAAAACGCTTAAAATCGAAAGCACCTCCGGCATTTAAAGCGCCGTAAGTCTCCATGTTCTTATTTTTTTATTTTTGTGTGTCCAAAATAACCTAACTACAGCAACACTGTTCCTCCTCGCTTCACAAACTATGCTTTCTTTTCCCGGAACTAAAAAGGGGGGGAAGGGGGGGGGGGGAAACGGACCTCTAATCACGTGTATAAAGGACACGTCAGGACGTAACACAAACTTTCAGGCACCATCAACAAAGTGACATCCAAAAATATATATTTCAGACTTCGGGGATCGTCTCTCCGAACAAAAAAAATGGCTTCAATACAGTTAGATTGATACATTAGGTATTTGTATACCATAACTTGTAGACGCTCCCTAAGGACCATCGTATGATTGGATGTGGAAACTGGATGAAGAGGGATCCGGATTCAAGGGTACACATAGCAAGTTAAAAAGCAAAGCAGAATGAATCAAGTACTTTTTACAGTAGTCTCTCTTGTAAATCGAAACTTGAAATCGAAACGTATTGAATGAACCCCATTGATTAGTTGTTATTGACCAACCACGGCACTGGTGGCAACGTGCAGTTACCCAGAGGTGCAAACGCACGATGAGAATTTCCTCGGTTCTAGTTGACAGCCCAGTGTACAGTGCCTCAAACAAACTGCAATGGCATGTCTTGTCGAAGTCATTTATATCAGCTAAACAGTTTAAATAAATGAAGGACTCGATGGACCACGTCTTTCTTGACCATTTGCAAAGGAGTGCAAAAGCAAGCTTTACAGAGTTTGAAGATTTGCTTACACTGAAACTGAGCAATTTCGACACGCATATTCTGAGTAGATCTACCCAGGAACCAGCGAATCAGATGCAAGCGCTGAGCAGAAATACGCAGGAACCAGCGAATCAGATGCAATAATAATAATAATTATTATTACCAGCGCCCTAACCAGAGTTGACATTTTACTGAGGTCACACTTAGGTTTCAAGCTGTAGCTGGCAGTATTTATACGACTGCTTGTTATTTACTAGTCAACCTTCAAATCTATGTTAAAGGGCAAACCAACAGAGAAAATGAAGGAGTCTTTGGAACTTTACCAGAATTTTTACATGAGCATCAGCACTGATGATCCAAAAAACAACCGAGGACACTAGCTTGGTCTCCTCATAGCTAGTTATGGCTGCTGCTTCTGCTTCTTCTTCATCATCATCATCTTCTTCTTGAAACATTAAATCCACTTTCCAAAACATTGTAAACCAAAATATGTATCAGTTTAAAACCCACAGGTATACATTCATAATCTGTCATTTATTGTAATATAACAGGGGAAGTAACGATAATGCATCAGAAGCTGTCACTGCATATTATTGCAAGCATTGTCACTCAGCTGTGAACTCCTAAGATCTATTTTAAATATCACCACCTAACAATCCTCTGCTCTCAGTCTTTTTAATCCCAGATGCCAGTTAACTCGAACTAGTGTCCCTCCCCAAACCCACAGCCTCTCCTTCATCCCGGAGACTCTGACAAGTAATCCTAGGGCGGGCTGAACTTCACATTTTCGTAGTGCTTTCCAGATCTGAATATTCTGTGGAATAGTCCTTGAGCTTGGAAAAGGAGAAAACAAAATGTTAAA
The DNA here is from genome assembly GCF_017654505.1 of Polyodon spathula. Taxonomy (NCBI): domain Eukaryota; kingdom Metazoa; phylum Chordata; class Actinopteri; order Acipenseriformes; family Polyodontidae; genus Polyodon; species Polyodon spathula. Next base: position 26,721,739 of record NC_054554.1, on the reverse strand, counting down.
TCTATGGCAAGCCGTTTTAACATTTAATCCTCAACTGCTGATATCAGCAATTTTAATACTGATATCAATAATACAATGAACAAAAATATAAAGCAACATATAAAGTGTTGGTCCCATGTTTCATGAGCTGAAATAAAAGATCCCGTGAACTTTTCATATGCACAAAAAGCTTATTTCTCTCAAATTTTGTGCTCAAATTTGTTTATATCCCTGTTTGTGAGCATTTCTCCTTTGTCAAGGTAATCCATCCACCTGACAGGTGTGGCATATCAAGAAGCTGATTATACAGCATGATCATTACACAGGTGCACCTTGTGCTGGGGACAATAAAAAGCCACTCTAAAATGTGCAGTTTTGTCACACAACACAATGCCACAGATGTCTCAAGTTTTGAGGGAGCGTGCAATTGGCATGCTGACTGCAGGAATGTCCACCAGAGCTGTTGCCAGAGAATTGAATGTTCATTTCTCTACCATAAGCCGCCTCCAATGTAGTTTTAGAGAATTTGGCAGTACAGTCCAACCGGCCTCACAACTGCAGATCACGTGTAACCACGCCAACCCAGGACCTCCACATCCGGCTTCTTCACCTGTGGGATCGTCTGAGACCAGCCACTCGGACAGCTGATGAAACTGTGGGTTTGCACAACCGTAGAGTTTCTGCACAAACTGTCAGAAACCATCTCAGGGAAGCTCATCTGCATGCTTGTCATCCTCACCAGGGTCTTGACCTGACTGCTGTTCGGCGTCGTAACTGACTTCAGTGGGCAAATGCTCACCTTTGATGGCCAATGGCACTCTGGGAAAGTGTGCTCTTCACTGATGAATCCCGGTTTCAACTGTACCGGGCAGATGGCTGACAGCGTGTATGGCGTCATGTGGGCGAGTGGTTTGCTGATGTCAACGTTGTGAGCAAAGTGCCCCATGGTGGAGATGGGGTGATGGTATGGGCAGGCATACGCTATGGACAACGAACACAATTGCATTTTATCGATGGCAATTTGAATGCACAGAGATACCGCGATGAGATCCTGAGGCCCATTGTCGTGCCATTCATCCACCGCCATCACCTCATGTTTCAGCATGATAATGCACGGCCCCATGTCGCAAGGATCTGTACACAATTCCTGGAAGCTGAAAATGTCCCAGTTCTTCCATGGCCTGCATACTCACCAGACATGTCACCCGTTGAGCATGTTTGGGATGCTCTGGATCGACGTGTACGACAGCATGTTCCAGTTCCCGCCAATATCCAGCAGTTTCGCACAGCCATTGAAGAGGAGTGGGACAACATTCCACAGGCCACAATCAACAGCCTGATCAACTCTATGCGAAGGAGATGTGTCGCGCTGCATGAGGCAAATGGTGGTCACACCAGATACTGACTGGTTTTCTGGTCCACGCCCCTACCTTTTTTTTTTAAGGTATCTGTGACCAACAGATGCATATCTGTATTCCCAGTCATGTGAAATCCATAGATTAGGGCCTAATGAATTTATTTCAATTGACTGATTTCCTTATATGAACTGTAACTCAGTAAAATCTTTGAAATTGTTGCATGTTGTGTTTATATTTTTGTTCAGTGTAGAATAGTTGATATTGGAAATAGAATTGTTGATATCAAAAATACCACTGTTGATATAAAAAACAGTACCTTTTATTTTGATATCAATAATTGTATTTCCGATATCATCAATTGTATTTCCGATATCAAAATTCCATGCTAATGAACATCTGGTCTGAATTTTTTATATAATTCGGATTCAATTTTGGACTTCAAAAACGCATACTAATAAGATGGAGACTTCCGGTCGACACATCTGTAAGCACATTATCCTGGGTATGCTGAGAATGCTATGGCCAATAATGTTGATAATCTTTCTGCTGTATTAATGCACGTTTTTTTTTATCATAGAACGGGCCAGAACGGACATGTCTAACAATAACGAAGCATCAGAGTTCGTGACTTTAACATGCAGGTCTTTTCAAAGATGAAGAAAAGGAGACTTAACAATTTATTTTATGGTCATAACACATTGTATAACCTATATATTAAAAAAAAAATTAGAATGGTTTAGCTGAACATTACTACTTCTGTCTTAATTATTTGAAACCACATAAGCTTTGCGAGTTCCAATCCTGCCTGGAAGTGCATTTTCTATGAATTGCTCATAAAACACTGTCCATGTCACGAGAATTCTCAGACATTTTGCCAAACACAAAACAGACATACAGACCGGGTGTAATTCATCACCTAATTAGTATGTATTTTTGATATCAAGAAATCAAACCAGACGCTCATTAGTATGCATTTCTGATATCAAGAAGGGCATTATTGATATGAAGAATTGCAATTCTGATATCAAGACTGACATTTCTGATATCAAGAATGGCATTTTTGATATCGAGAATTGTATTTTTGATATAAAAAATGTGATTACAATGCTGATATCACAAATGCAATTCTTGGTAACAGAAGTGCCATTCGTGATAAGAATAATCAAATAAAGTGTGGTGCTGTTTCTGTGCGCGCGGACAGCAGCGATCTCACAGTGTAAATCCACTAGACAATTCTGTTGGCCCGTTTTTTTAATGTTTGTTTCTTGAAGCGCTGCCTAAAAGACTGTAAAAGATTGTTGTGAAGTCATTACCTCCTCATCCATATCTTTATCCCAGATCACACTTTTTTCCATTCCAACACTGGCAAAAAAATAAATAAAATACACTATATTAATTACTGAAATGAAGTCACCTAGTTAAACAAACTGCTCTTTCCTTACCACGGTATTTTTGCATGGCGTCTGCAGTTCTCCCATGCGTATGCATTTGCATAGTCTACCTGTACCATGCCTCGCTATTCTTTACAATGCTCACCATTGCTTTACCATGCTTTCACTATGCTTTATACACTTTGCTATGCTTTTGCTATGGTAAGCTTTTGTAAGGGTTGTCCGTAAGATATTCCAGCAGTGGTTTAAAGGTGCTCCGAATTCATGCAGTTTCCAGCTAAGCAAATTGAACCCAGACACTAAATTGACACGATATTGGCAGCTGTGACACTATATCTCATCCACTTATCATACTTGTGCTCTTAATGGACTTTTTACTATAAGTTAACTGCTCTTAGTCGAACTCGTGCTTATTGGTAATTATTTATTGTATTCTTTAGTTTGCTCTTATTTGAATTTGATCTTATTTTCTACTGATTTTACAGTATTTTATAACTGCTCTTATGAACAAAGAAGAAGAAGAAGAAGAATGTATATATGTATATATTGAAAGTTTGATTCAACCCCACCGTGGGACAGGTAAATGAAACAGGTGAGGGAATCAGTCCCTCCCATCTCTGATGAGTGAAGGAGCACGGGCGCTTGGTTCAGAAGAAAACAAGAACGAAGCCAGTCTTACCCAGAGTTTGGATAATACTCTCCTGTCCCTGCAGGGAAAAAAGACAAGCAGCGTGTTACTGGAAACCGATTCAGATTCAAAGCTGCCACACAAAATCTTTTATTGCTTCTGTAGTTTTAATTTAATTACTAACTTTAATAGGCCACATATACTTCATTTCAAATAGTAAGAGAAAAGGAGCACATTGCCACAAATGGTGCAATGAATGAGATGTTTCACAAGCTGTTTAAGATGCCTAATTAAAGCACAAACTGATCTAACATTTTCACACTAGTGCCTATTGTTTTTATATCATTGGTTACTGACCGAAAATTCTCACACCCAGAAGTTTTAATGCAGGTTGGGATATAAAGGATATAAATGACATCTTCAGGCATTCTAATAAATGTGCACACTATAATATTTTGTGTGTGTGTGTGTCTATATATATATATATATATATATATATATATATATATATATATATATATATATACATACAGGTGGTGGACAAAAAAATTGCAACACCTGGATAAATGAGGGACGGACACCAAGTTATTGAAAGCAAGGGCTTCCACACAGGTGTGCCTCATGGGTTAATCAAATAACATCCCTGCGTGCTTAGGGTCATGTATAAAAATGCTGGACAGGCCTGGTTGCCTATAATTACGGCTAGCATGGCTGCAAGAGGAAACCTCAGTGACTTTGAAAGAGGGGTGATTTTTGGGGCGTGTTTGGCAGGAGCTTCAGTGACCAAGACAGCTTAACTTGTTGATGTTTCGCAAGCAACGGTGTCTAAGGTGATGTCGGCATGGAACTCTGAGGGAAAGACATCATCAGCAAAGGGCAACAGTGGGTGGAAGCGCATACTACAGGATTGTGATATCCGTGCATTAATTCGAAGTGCAAGGCAAAACAGGCGAGCGACTGCAGATCTATTGACTGAAAATTTCAACCTTGAGGTGCGAGCAGCCAGTTTAATTAAAAACAGTCTGCCGAGAACTCCACAGAGTGGGATACCATAGTCGGGTTGCAGTGCGCAAAACACTCATCACACCTGGCAATGCACGTTTGTGAGTCCAGTGGTGCAAAGAGCACAGGCAACGGACTACTGAGCAGTGGAGAAATGTGATATGGTCAGATGAATCATCCTTCACCATGTTCATGACTAATGGACGAGTGCACGTGTGGGCCAACCTAAAGAACTCTACAGCCCTGTGTGCTTGGCTCCAACAGTGAAGGGTTCTGGTGGTTCTGTAATGTTGCAGGGCACAATTTCCTGGCATGGTTTGGGTGCACTCATTCCCTTAGAAGGCAAGGTCAATGCGGAGGCTATTTTATGAAGAATACATTCCTGTGTACTGTACTGTGTGTGTGTGTGTGTGTGTGTGTGAATAACAGCCTGCTCTTGCTTTTGTACAGAATGGGCCACATCTAAAAGTTAATTTGTACGCAATACAAACTCATTGTATGTATAGAATTATGAACAATAAATGATCCACTTACTGTACTTAAATATAGGAATGGATACAATGCTGTTTTGACCTGTTTAATGCTTGGTTCATGATAGTACAATTGTTTAACTTCTTTTAGAAAAAAAGCAACATGCAGATAGGTGTGGACGGGATGAGAAAATCACTCTAATTGCATAGACGTTTGATCGATTTTTACAATTAGCAATCGAGGTGACAAGCTTATGTGTGTTGGAGTAAGATTATAATAAAACCTGGAATGGCTCAAACTGCTGTACAATGGGAGTGATGCATGGAGATTGTACTGTGTGTGTGTGTATATATATATATATATATATATATATATATATATTTTAATTTTTACACTCACTGTATTTAAAGATTAATGCAAAGCACACGCTGAGAACAATGACCAGGAGAAGAAAGCAACCGAAAGCTACTGCAATGACTTCAATGGAAACAGGAACTGCTTCTGTAAGGATCAAAATATAAAAACAGGACAGGTTACACAGCTGGAAATACAGTCAACCCTAAAATATAAGGAGCGTAGATAAGGAGCACGGAGGGAGTTTTGACTAGTCTTCCTCAATGTCTTCAGAAGAAAGCTAGTCGATTGAATTTTGCACTACTTTTGGCATTACTACTTATATCACAATTGAGGGTTTTATGGTTTTGGATGAAACCATTAATGAGCATCAAGGGGGCAGGTGGGCGCTACAATTAGGAACCGCTGTATTGTATCAGGTATCAAGAAGTTGATGCACGACACAGAAGATATCAACAGGGAAGTGAAGCAAAACCTCACTCGGGCCATTAAGCCTCAGAACTGAAAAAAACTAAATGTACTTATGATTGTTAGCTTAGATCAGGAATGGAAGTAAGACTCCTATTGCATAGCAGTTTGACCCATTTCAGGATTTAACGTGTGCTTGATTAGTCCCATTGTAGAGGCAACAAGCGCAGGTGTGTCTTATTAAACTCATAGTCAAACCAGGCACTGATCAAACTGCTATGCAAGGGGAGCCTTATTTCCATCCCTATTTGATGCCATTTATTTAAATATTAACATCAGAGGTGTTTCCATTTGAACCCTGTTACAATACAGATTACAGAATGTTTGCAGCTCTGTGTGATTTACTGCAGCACGGGCTTGTCACAATACGGTGCAAAGGTCAAGTGGGCTCAACCTGGCATGACTCTGCTTGCAACTGGACTTGTGCTTTCCAGTGGTGGTTTTGTGCAAACGTTATAGCAGCAGCCGATAGACCATCTTGATGGACACTTTGGTCAGGCCTGAGGTCACAGAGATCCTTGGTATTTCAACCCAGACTTTCTACTTAGAAGCCCCTAAATGAAATGTCCAAGTTTATTTCTGGGTTGGAATGTATCCCATTGGGATGCCTTACCTGTATGATATGTGTTTGGATCAGAAGTCTGAGGAGCTGCAGTCCCTGCATGATAAAAAAAGACACAAATTATTAAGAATCAATGAAGTGACTCAGCCTTCTCACCCTTTTAACATTTGTCTAATCATAGCGTTATGAATATCACATAAAGTGTGCCCATTATATTTGAGGAACCCCAGACAACCGCATTCTGCTTTCTCATGTGTGTTTCTGAAGAGTCGCACACAGTTTTCACTTCATCATGATTCATTGATCTGTTGTCAAGACCCATTGAAATTGGGTACAAGTTGTACATTTTGTTGCAAACCTGCACCGCAAAATTTGAGAAGACACCATACTTCAAATAATTTGTGCAAAATCGTTTTTTGTCATTTAGAATAATTTTGAATACAGATTCAAGTTTCAGTCATCACAGCACAGTTACTTTTTAAAACTCAGAGACTCAAAGCACCCTGTTGCCTCTACAGAGCTCTCAAACATGTCTTCTCTCTTGGTACAGCTGGTATACCAGAGAGTGTAACCATTAAACCGACCCCTCCTGCAACACTCTGCCCCCTAGTGAATGTAACAAACACACCAGTAAGTGCAGGGCTGTCCAATCACGGTCCAGGAGGGCCATTCCACTCCAGGTTTTACAGGTAGAATGATATCATTAACTACTTCAGGGTCAGGATGGACGATTAATTGGTCCAATTAAACATTTTATAACAGAGTTGGAACAAAGACCAGGAGTAGAAGAGAGAACTTTGGCCACCTCTATGTAAGGGAATACCTCATTGAAGATATTTCTTACATCCACTAGAGGGCAGTCACAAGGATGTGATGAATGATACACAAAGCAATACAAAAGAGCAATACAATGCTGGTTGAGATAAATGTCATACTCTGTACTGAGCTGCTATTGGAAAGATATTGTTTGGGGTTTGTTACCAATGACTGAATCCAACTGAGCTGTAAAAACTGTCTTGTTATTTATTAATATTCCATAAAGTGACTCAGCCTTCTCATTCGTTGGTTCTTTCTCTTGATTTAAAAAAAAAAAAACTAAAAAAAACATTTTGAAAACCGATTCAAACACTTCTCTAATAATATTATGATACAATACTAGTATCAATAGTTTAATAGAAAACAAAACTTACTTGTTTCAAAGACTTTGCAAGCAAAAGCTGAATAAGAGAAAGCAAATCGGTTTTTTTAGCGTTAGAAAATTATTTGATTGATGTCTTACATTTGTTTTGTCAATGTATGCAGTGTTAAATAATTGCACATCATTTTCATGTTGTTCTGTCTGTACTTTTTAACAGCACAATAGCATCTCCAAGTTAAATAAAGGACAGATCAATACCATGATCAGAAGAATAACTATCCTATACACATTTTTAATTTATGTATTGTATATATTATGCAGTTTAACAAAAAAAACAAACAACAGTTATTGAAAGCAAGTGAAGAGCAGGTTAATGCAGAGTAATTGCTGCAAAAGTAACGTTGCAGTCCCCCATGCCAATGCAATTTTACCATGGCTGCTCCATCATGCTTTTCTTAGCTTTAATGTTTTCCTGTGCTTTTACCATGGTACAGTATACTACAGTCAGCTTTTCTATGGGTAGTGTCCCAGTATCATCCACAAGCTGAATTACAAGCTCCAAGCCTCCCTGCTAATAGGTCTACTCACCCAGGATGAACAGGATCTCTCCCTGAACTCTCATGTTTAATCCCATTCCTCGGAGGAGCCTCGGGATTCTGTGTCACCTCAGTGAGTTCCTCACTATTGTTCTTGCACTGGAACTGGAAGTGTAAGAGGAACCCAACTTGTTTTTTCCTTTGACCGTTGGAAGCGCTCCCACCCTATAGTACGTAGCAGGGGAGGTGCGGTCACTGCGATATGCTGTCTGCACTGAGGAGATAGCAGGGAGGCTAACTCCTCATAATGTTAGCATGGCAGAGTGAGTTCAAATACACTGGGAAGCATGATAAAGTATAGGATGGTAATGCACAAAGAGGAGAAAAACACATTAGCCATGGTAAATGATATTGTTTATTGAAAGACAGCAGTTGTCATGCCAGTTTTACTATATGACACTGGAAATGTGTTCAGCAGCCTATACTTATTACCATTGCTTTTAACCCACATGCTTGATCCATAGCTGCTGTTCTTTCTCATGCTTATCTAAGCCACTTTGCTGGGCTTCTACATGGGATTGTGACATATCCCATGCAAAACAAAACCATTCAGCACTGCTCTGTTATTCTCATTGTTCCTCACTGCCTTACCCTGAAGGCTATGAAACAAAAGAAGCTGGTTTTGAAGGAAAGTAAGGAGGAAATGCACCACTGAGCAGAGGCACAAATGGGAACCGGTATTTAAAAAAAAAAAAAAACATTGTCTTTCGTCACAGTGCCAAGAAACAGGACAGAAACACAACAGTAAATGCACTTTAAATTATATCAAGGGTCACAAATGTGGTTATATACTAGGGTTTCTGTGACACCTCGTAATTTATGACGTCATAGAGACCCTAGATGGAATTATTTTCCTGTAGCTCACTGAAGCCCATATATATATATATATATATATATATATATATATATATATATATATATATATATATATATATATATATATATATATTATATGTAGCTTACTGTTTTTTCAGGTATGATTTTCAGGTATGCTGACAATGCTATTTTTTTCTGCTTTAATATGTTTAATCATAAAATAGCTTGAACCCCCCCCCCCCCCCCCCCCACACACTTTTAAAAGTCATTATTGTAATATAACAGTGGAAAGTAACGATAATACATCAGAAGCTGTCACTGCATATTATTGCAATCATTGTCACTCAGCTGTGAACTCCTAAAATCCCTCTTAAACATCACCACCTAACAACCCTCTGCTCTCAGTCTGTTTAATCACAGCTGCCAATTAACTCAAACTGGTGTCCCTCCCCAAACCCACAGCCTCTCCTTCATCCCGGAGACTCCGACAAGTAATCCTAGGGCGGGCTGAACTTCACATTTTCGTAATGCTTTCCAGATCAGAGTTGTCCATGGAATAGTCCTTGAGCTTGGAAAAGGAGAAAACAAAATGTTAAAATCAACAACACAAAACATGGACATTAGAGAGGAGCAGGACAGCGATCTAGACAATTGTTTTTTTAATGTTTTTTTTTTTTTTTCGGTTCTTAAAGCGCAGCGTAAAAGACTGTAAAAGATTGTTGTGAAGATGTTACCTGCTCATCCATATCTTTATCCCAGATTGCACTTTTTTCCATTCTAACACTGGCAGAAAAAAAAAGAAATACGCTGTATTAATTACTGAAGTCAGCTAGTTAAACAAACAGCTCTTCCCTTGTAAAATTTGATGAAGAAGAAGAAGAAGAAGAAGAAGAATGTATATATGTATATATTGAAAGTTTGATTCAACCCCACCGCGGGACAGGTAAATGAAACAGGTGAGGGAATCAGTCCCTCCCATCTCTGGTGAGTGAAGGAGCACAGGCGCGTGGTTCAGAAGAAAACAAGAGTGAAGCCAGTCTTACCTAGAGTTTGGATAATACTCTCCTGTCCCTGCAGGGAAAAAAGACAAGTAGTGTGTTACTGGAAACCGATTCAGATTCAAAGCTGCCACACAAAATCTTTTATTGCTTCTGTAGTTTTAATTTAATTACTGACTTTAATAGGCCACACATACTTCATTTCAAATAGTAAGAGAAAAGGAGCACATTGCCACAAATGGTGCAATGAATGATATGTTTCACAAGCTGTTTAAGATGCCTAATTAAAGCACAAACTGATCTAACATTTTCACACTAGTGCCTATTGTTTTTATATCATTGGTTACTGACTGAAAATTGCAATTCTCACACCCAGAAGTTTTAATGCAGGTAGGTATATAAAGGATATAAATTAGAAATCTTGAGGCGTTCTAATAAATGTGCACACTACTGTGTATATAATCGGTGTTTATTTATTTTTTTGTTTAATGTCTTTCAGAGGTTTAATAAACAGCACAAGTGTGAATAATTCAGTAACAGAAATGAACAGTTCACTTCGATCATCATACTCCTCAGTGTATAAAAACAGTGAGTCCAGCCAAGGGGGCTATTTTAATGAAGAATACATTCCCGTGTAGAAACACATGCATTTTAAATATATATGAGTGACAGCCTACTCTTGCTTTTGTACAGAATGGGCCAGATTTAAAAGTTAGTTTGTACGCAATACAAACTCATTGTATGTATAGGATTATGAACAATGAAGGATCCACTTACTGTAGTTAAGTTTAGGAATGGATACAATGCTGTTTTGAGCTGTTTACTGCTTGGTTCATGACAGTAAAATTATTTTACTTCTTTTAGAAAAGAAAAAACGTGCAGAAAGTCATGGATGGGATGAGAAAATCACTCTAATTGCACAGATGTTTGATCCATTTTTACAGTGAGCTTAATTAGCAATCGAGATGACAAGCTTATGCGTGTTAGAGTAAGATCATAATAAAACCTGGAATGGCTCAAACTGCTGTACAATGGGAGTGATGCATGGAGATTACGCTGTATATATATTTTTAAAACTCACTGTATTTAAAGCCAAATGCAAAGCACACGCTGAGAACAATGACCAGCAGAAGAAAGCAACCGAAAGCTACTGCAATGACTTCAATGGAAACAGGAACTGTTTCTGTAAGGATCAAAATACAAAAACAGGACAGGTTACACAGCTGGAAATACAGTCAACCCTAAAATATAAGGAGCATAGATAAGGAGCACAGAGGGGGTTTTGACTAGTCTTCCTCAATGTCTTCAGAAGAAAGCTAGTCGATTGAATTTTGCACTACTTTTGGCATTACTACTTATATCACAATTGAGGGTTTTATGGTTTTGGATGAAACCATTAATGAGCATCAAGGGGGCAGGTGGGCGCTACAATTAGGAACCGCTGTATTGTATCAGGTATCAAGAAGTTGATGCACGACACAGAAGATAGCGACCCTATCACAATGTGATAAATATCTGGGCTGTGTTTTCAAAGCAGACGGAAACATCTTCATGTATGTTTCTAAGTGTTTGGTGGCTCCGATATCGTAAGTGCAGTTTCTGTTAATAGGTTCCAGTGGGGACGTGACTTCTAATAAATTACTCAGCACAGCCAGGCAGCTGAGTGAGCACATTGCAGTACCTCTCACTTTAGCCTGAAGGGAGGCGCTCTTGATGCAGTATGTCTCGTCAAAGGAGTCGCAGGCTGAACACCCATAAAAGCCGTTATGAACCAGAGCAGCAGACGGGATGGTTAGTATATTTCCCTGCTGGTTAACTGAGTAGGAATCAAGACTGGCCTGTAAACTACTTCCGTTAAACATCCATTTATACACAAGGAAGGTGCCGCCTTCCACTGAGCAGTAAAACACCATTTCTTCGTTCACAGACACTTCCAATGGGTGTGGCCTGCTCTCCAGGCTAATGTCTTGGACACGCGCTGCAAGCAACAACAGAGAGAATTGGGGTTTGCATTTGGTTTGCTTGTACATTAACTGCCCTACCTAAGGAAACCCCCTGTCGGTTTGTGGTGTCTGGGGGAGTGGCATTTCCTGCCCATTGTACCCCCCATTTGCACCACTTGCTTACTAACATATTGGGGTAACTCTTTACATGAAGTGTCTCTAATTACTGGTTAAGGTGGTTAAAGGAAGAACAAATACCCCTGGTATATCATATCTATATTCCTCGTATAACTGGATGCAGTTCATTTAACTTTGTGACCACTTAATAAATTAAATTGATCTAAATCATATCAATCATTAAAACGAACCCTTTGTATACCAACTTCAAGTTTGATTTAATCAACCCCCTCCAAGTTACTACGCTGTATTTTTGTCTTTTAAAGTGTGTAAAAAGACAGTAGAAGTACAATTGCAGTAAACACTATTACGAGTACAATCGCAGTAAACACTATTACGAGTACAATCGCAGTAAACACTATTACGGTCAGTCAAGATTTTGACCGTATTTATACATACCTACAGACCTATACACACTACAGACCTATAGACCTACAGACACTACACATCTACAGACACTAGAGACACTACATACCCACAGACCTACAGTCCTACACACACTACATATCTACAGACCTACACACCTACAGACACTAGACACTACAGACACTACATACCTACACACTACATACCTACATACAACAGCTTTGCATCACTGTGCTCTGGGTTCTTGCCATTCTCAGCTTGACATTTGAAGTCGCCCAGATTCTGTCCTAAGGTAACAGGTACGACAAATGTAATATTGAGCAAGTCTCTTGTAATGTCCATGAAATTCCTTGAGTTTTTGAGGAGAGTGAAAGTAACCGGCAGGGATCCTCTGTCTGCCTTGCATGTTATTCTTGCACTGTAGTTGTTTTCTTGTTTGTGTACAGAATACCAGATTTTGGGATTGGAGACAGGCACTATGAAAAATATAAAATGCATCAGAAGAAAAATACAGAAAACATATAAACTGAAATCTAAGAGGAAGCCAATAGTTTGCAACCAATAAACCAATAACTGTTGCTAGCATGACCAAATGGATTTGAATGTGTTGACATTGTAGTTTTTAATTTCAACATTTCTGAACTTTTATACTTCATTACAATTGAAGGTATCCGAAGATAAGCAGCTTCCAGGGTATCATTTTACATGAAGTGTCTCTAATTACTGTGTATTTACATAGTAGTTACTTAGTAAACACAAGTGTACTTACACATAATTATAATGTTATTATGAGTAGTTACAATGCACTTAATGTGCACGATTTATGTAAGTACACAATTGTACCAGAAAAGGGTTATGGTTAGAGTTAGGTTTAGTTATGTCATGCAAAAAGATTACATTACATTGTATCTATGCATAATTACACAATGCCCATGTATTTACTAAGTAACTACTATGTAAATACACAGTAATTAGAGGCATAATGTAAAGTGTTACCACTTCAAGTTTTTCCCAGTTGTAATTACTGAGTGTTTGAGGAGATTTGACCTGAGTTCGAAAGCTGATCTTCTCTAGCTGGCAATCATAGGCATACGTAACAAAGTCTTGAGGAGCCAAAGTGACTTTATGGTAGAAGGCAAAGGCACTGTCTAGTGATGAGCTACTCTGTATTGCCAGCAATGAAAAAGAAAACCGCTGATGTTTACCAGATGATAACAAAGACACTGCAGCTTACTTTACACGTGCGTATGACTGGCTACGACAAGCGAGCAGCTTCTGAACTCAGGCCAAAGAACTGTAGCATTGAACATATAAAAAAAAACACGGTATTTAGTACTAAACAAAGAAGTGATGAGTAAAAAACAATGGGGCTCAATTACCCTTGCAGATCATGAACACTGTGTTAGTCTAACACTTCAGCCATTTAAAGCTGCTTATTCTGTACTATATTATATTTGACTAAACAGTTCAACAAAAGACTTAAATGCACTTTACCTTTGACCTCCACTTCTATATCCTGGCTTTGACCTTCTTTTAGAATATTTTTTGCTACACAATAGTAACTCCCAGTCTGATTTTCATGAACTCCGTCTAAAGTCATCGTCCTGTTTGAATTTCCTAATTTCACGGTTGCTGTTTTTGTTTTGAAATGCCACTCATAATGGAGATGATTGCCTTTCGCCACATTGCAGGTCAGAGTTAACTTTTCACCTTCCCATAATTTAGCAGAGGGAGGGTCAGACTCAACTGTAACATCCTCAACAGGCACTGCAAGACATCACACAGCAAAAACAGTTAGTGATGCATCCATTCTGAGATAAGAGAAACAAACTGTAGTCATGTATGCTCTGAGCCTACTAGAGTAGAAATATCAGACATAGAGGCGACAAAGACAGAGAAGCTCCCATTACCTCCAGATCATCAGGATTGTCAGTGTATCAGTCCGAGGCTGTCTCTCCAAGGGTTCATGTAATCTGATGAACTGCCTATCTCTGTTAATACTCCGTCATTTTTAAACCTTACATTATTAGCAGCAGCAATACTGTCACTGGTTCCCTTTCTCCTCTGTTAAGGATCTTCACCTGTATTTTACACTTACATTTGCAATATGAAGGTATTTTAAAGAGAGACTGCCCCCCCCCCCCCCATACTGAACACATGTCCTCATTACTGATGGCATCAGGAAAGCACAGCAGAACCTAAAACTGTTCAAACTCTGGAAAGAAAAACTACAGATCTCATGAATGCTTATTGTCAAGTTGGTGTGACGTACCGAGAACTGCTAAGAAGGTCCCTTTCCTGAGTCCCGTTCTGTTTGTACTTTGAAATGTAGCTTTGCATGTGTGCATCCCCTCAAAGGTATTCCTGACTAGATGTGCAAATGTAGCCTTTTCATTGCCCCTTGAGATATGCTCTCCAACAGTATTGGTCTCATTTCTATATAGTGTGAAATTAACTCTCTCATTCACTTCTCTGTTTGGCACATCACACAAGGAAGATAAACTATTATAGCCCAGAAGAACTTCACTTGAGCCATTAAGTACCCTTATGATTGTTAACATAGATTATGGATAGAAATAAGACTCCTATGTATAGCTTGATTAGATTCAGTATATAGGCAACAAGTGCAAGTCTTATTAAACTCATAGTAAAACCAGGAACTGATCAAACTGCTTTGCAATGGGAGCCTTATTTCCATCCCTATTAGATGTTGTTTATTTAAATGTTAACATCAGAGGTGTTTCCATTTGAGCCCCATTACCTTGCAAATGAATACATTACAGAATGTTTGCAGCTCTGTGTGATTTACTGCAGTGCTGGCTTGTCACAATATGGTGCAAAGGTCAAGTGGGCTCAATCTGGCATGACTCTGCTTGCAACTGGACTTGTGCTTTCCAGTGGTGGTTTTGTGCAAACGTTACACTGCACCTTTTGAAAATCAGGCTGTAAATAACCACAGTATATATATTTTTATATTTGTTTAAACTTACCCAGGGTTGCAGCTTTACTAGAAAGGTCAAATTTCATTGTAGATGTGCTGGTGTCTTCAAAATGAACAGAAAGTGAAAAAGATATCTAGTGTTTTTTCTTGTTGTTTTATGCAGCATTAAATAATTGCACACTGCTTTGTTTTTTGTTATTGTTATTCTGTGCTTTTTAAAAGTTATATCCAAATTGTAATCCTAAAAGCAGTATAATTCATTTTTAACATTTAATGGAGTGAAAAATAAACACATTCGCAATTTCTAACAGATTTAAACACTTGTCTAATAATGTTATGAATATTACATAAACAGCCTTCTTCCATAAAAAGGTCAAACAATGAAGTTCAAAAAAGATTCTGGGACCTAAAGAGCAGAACAGCAGTAATGATGCACCCCCTAGTCTCTGTAAGTCGTTTTGGACAAAAGCGTCTGCTAAATGACTAAATAATAATAATAATAATAATAATAATAATAATAATAAATAATAATAATAATAATAATAATACAGCGTGCCTATAGTCTCTGATGCAATATTAATATTCATGTACTTTACATGGAATATATGAATGTTTATGGATGTGAAAAATCATAATAACAATGCTAAACATTAATATGTGTTTGTTACATATGTTTTCGAAAGGTCATATGTTAATTGTGTATTTAATGTATTCTAAAATTAGCCAGCCTCCACTTAAAAGCCCCTGTTTTAATTTAAAAGCCCCTGTTTTAATTTAAAAGGCACTGTTTTCCACGATAAATGAGTCATGGAATGAGTGTGCCCATTATATTTGAGGAACCCCAGACAACCGCATTCTGCTTTCTCATGTGTGTTTCTGAACAGTCGCACACAGTTCTCACCTCATCATGATTCATTGATCTGTTGTGAAGAACCATTGAAACTGGGTACATGTTGTACATTTTGTTGCAAACCTGCACCGCAAAATTTGAGGATGCACCATACTTCAAATAATTTGTGCAAAACAATGACAGGGAATCAAGAAATAAAGCAGTTTGAAAGATCAACTCTTCCTCTTTACTAATCTATCGTTTTTTGTCATTTTGAATAATTTTGAATACAGATTCAAGTTTCAGTCATCACAGCACAGTTACTTTTTAAAACTCAGAGACTCAAAGCACCCTGTTGCCTCTACAGAGCTCTCAAACATGTCTTCTCTCTTGGTACAGCTGGTATACCAGAGAGTGTAACCATTAAACCGACCCCTCCTGCAACACTCTTCCCCCTAGTGAATGTAACAAACACACCAGTAAGTGCAGGGCTGTCCAATCACGGTCCAGGAGGGCCATTCCACTCCAGGTTTTACAGGTAGAATGATATCATTAACTACTTCAGGGTCAGGATGGACGTTTAATTGGTTCAATTTTGAAAACCGATTCAAACTCTTGTCTAATAATATTATGAATATTGCATAAAGTGTATCCATTTAATTTCTTAGACACTAAATAACCACTAATATATATATATATATATATATATATATATATATATATATATATATATATATATATATATATATATATATATATATATATATATATGTTTAAACTTACCCAGGGTTGTAGAAGAAAGGGTGGTATTGCCAGCTGATGTGCCATTTAAAAGAAACAAACAACAGTAGATAATAAACATCAATCAGACAAATGTGGTCAATTACAGGAGGTAGTTTACAAGGATACAATACTAGTATCAATAGTTTAACAGAAAACAAAACTTACTTGTTTCAAAGACTTTGCAAGCAAAAGCTGAATAAGAGAAAGCAAATAAGTTTTTTTAGCGTTAGAAAATTATTTGATTGATGTCTTACATTTGTTTTGTCAATGTATGCAGTGTTAAATAATTGCACATCATTTTCATGTTGTTCTGTCTGTACTTTTTAACAGCACAATAGCATCTCCAAGTTAAATAAAGGACAGATCAATACCATGATCAGAAGAATAAATATCCTATACACATTTTTTATGTATTTACTATATTTAATCTTGTAAGTTTAAAAAAAAAAATGTGAAGAGCAGGTTAATGCAGAGTAATTGCTGCAAAAGTAACGTTGCAGTCCCCCATGCCAATGCAATTTTACCATGGCTGCTCCATCATGCTTTTCTTAGCTTTAATGTTTTCCTGTGCTTTTACCATGGTACAGTATACTACAGTCAGCTTTTCTATGGGTAGTGTCCCAGTATCATCCACAAGCTGAATTACAAGCTCCAAGCCTCCCTGCTAATAGGTCTACTCACCCAGGATGAACAGGATCTCTCCCTGAACTCTCATGTTTAATCCCATTCCTCAGAGGAGCCTCGGGATTCTGCGTCACCTCAGTGAGTTCCTCACTATTGTTCTTGCACTGGAACTGGAAGTGTAAGAGGAACCCAACTTGTTTTTTCCTTTGACCGTTGGAAGCGCTCCCACCCTATAGTACGTAGCAGGGGAGGTGCGGTCACTGCGATATGCTGTCTGCACTGAGGAGATAGCAGGGAGGCTAACTCCTCATAATGTTAGCATGGCAGAGTAAGTTCAAATACACTGGGAAGCATGATAAAGTATAGGATGGTAATGCACAAAGAGGAGAAAAACACATTAGCCATGGTAAATGATATTGTTTATTGAAAGACAGCAGTTGTCATGCCAGTTTTACTATATGACACTGGAAATGTGTTCAGCAGCCTATACTTATTACCATTGCTTTTAACCCACATGCTTGATCCATAGCTGCTGTTCTTTCTCATGCTTATCTAAGCCACTTTGCTGGGCTTCTACATGGGATTGTGACATATCCCATGCAAAACAAAACCATTCAGCACTGCTCTGTTATTCTCATTGTTCCTCACTGCCTTACCCTGAAGGCTATGAAACAAAAGAAGCTGGTTTTGAAGGAAAGTAAGGAGGAAATGCAGAGCTGAGCAGAGGCACAAATGGGAACTGGCATTAAAAAGAAAATATATTGCCTTTCATCACAGTGCCAAAAAACAGGACAGAAACACACAGCAGTAAATGAACTTTAAATTATATCAAGTAGCATAAACACAGCACATTACTCCTGAAATACTGGGCTATACAGCGTTTACTCCAGTCTTTAATTAACTGCTATTTTTTGACTGGAAGAAAACACCTGACAAAGCCAAACAGCTAGGTAATAAAGGTCTCCCGAGCACCCTCAAGTTGTTTGTTTCTCATTTGGTAACATTAGTATTAATTTTACCTCCGTTAAAATAATGAGTTAATTAAAGACTGGAGTAAATGCTTTGAAAATATGCCCCATTGAGTCTTAACAAAGAAATCTATACAGAGTGAGGTTCATGTTTTCACTGTTCATTTCAGGGATATTTGGTATCTGGCGGCTTGGTCAGCCACTGTAGCAGGGTGAGGTGACTCCCTCTCTCACCCACAGGAGCTCCAGCCAATGCAATGCTCACTGTGGAATTTGCCCAGGTGCAAATCTGACTCAGCCTGCACACTACGCGGTTGTGCCTTTACCAGATGAACCATTCAAGGACCCCTAGCTCACAAACCACTTCTATTTCAGTCTTTAAATAAACTCCTACAATAATACTGATAATAATACTAGCACAATTACATTATATGGTGATGTCAAGTGCTTTTGAAAATACTGATTAGGTAGTTGAAAGAGTACAGAATAGTACAATACTGTATTATTGATAAATAATACAGTTTACTGCTCAAAAAGGACAATGGGTGTCCAGTATTGACATTGCGATTGGCATTTCATTTAATTGTTATTCAAGACAATATATGTTGCATACCTGTAAAACCCATGTATTTTTATCAATGTGCAGCATATTTACTCAAGCCATGTTCTCGAAACTCTTTCTAGACTGCTGTTGGCTTAGAATAATAAATCATTTTTTGTCTAAGGTCTTGATAATGACAGCAGTCATCCTATGCCTAACCCTTTTATACTCTCTAAGAATGTTTACCTACAACCCAGCATTTTCTAGACTTTTCTAGAATTAGGTTCTGCATTAGCATATTGAAATTTCTAGCACCTTGTAGACAATACTATCATAGTATCAAAGAGTAATAATACTTTTGAATTAGCATTTTTTGGATGATACTGTATATAGATGATATTACACAGGTTTTGCATTTTGAAGAAATAACCTATTTAGTTTCTGGTTGAAACTGGACAATTCTGTTGTGTCTCAATGGCCTTAGTGAAGCTGTCTGCAGTACACCAAGCAGACAAAAGGTTTGGGCTCCTGCCTTCATCTGCGTGTTTCATACAGAACCCCTCTGCTCTGGAGGTGGGAAGGCTGCAGCGAGTTGCCCTACCTTCTTGATGTAGAATGTGAGGAACATGGCACTGTTGAGCAGGAGGAGCAGGGGGCAGTAGAACAGGCCTGTCCAGGTGAGGGTCTTGCTGTAGACGATTTTGAGCATGTTCAAGGGGACGAGGAAGCGATACTTTCCAATGAACACAGAGCACTTCTCCGCCAGCACTCTGCACAGCAAGCGACATCACCAAGGAACATGAACACCCACAGACACACACAGGCACACAGACAGATACAGACACACATGCACACACTGAAACCCAGAAACACACACACATGCACATACAGAGACACATACACACACAGAAACCCAGAAACACACACACATGCACATACAGAGACACATGCACACACTGAAACCCAGAAACACACACACATGCACATACAGAGACACATACACACACAGAAACCCAGAAACACACACAGACGCACATACACACAAACAGATTCACGTCATGGAACATCTCTGGTGCTCTCTGGCACTCTAGCTGTCATCATGCTTCAGTGGTAAAAGCGAGGAACCTGCTGTGCCCAGGACTCTGCCTCACCTTGAGGTCGTCCTGATTCTGCTCTGTTTCAACATGGCCGAGCCTGTCTCCTGGATGCAGAAATCCCAAACTGCAAAGATCTTGAAGCTCAGCAGGGTCTTGTACTGCCGGCCCTGCACCCACCGCACCTTGTAATCTCTCTCCAACCTTGGGTAAGGGGGTGGGGGTGAGAGAAGGATAGTGATAATGCACAGTTTTGTTCTGGATAAAACTTCATACTCATTCACTTCAAATTAACCCTCAAGGTGAGCGGTCTGACCATTTGTATGCATTACAGTTATTGCATTTATATCCTATTACCTTGACTCACCTGCAGAGGCCGCCATTTCCATAAAAGAACTGCCTCACCTTACATGACAATGACATGGGGATCATGGATAATGAGGTGGTTTGAAAGCTATTTACTCCTAATCGTCACTAGCACACTTAATTTTTTTCTGAATGAACATTTACAGTTATGGAAAGACTAATTACAAGCCACTAAGGTAAATGTTAGCTTTTTTTAATTTCTGGTTCATAATGTTGTGGTGGTGGTTTGTTCTGAAAGTTGCACTGTTGACTATCTGATCCCAAAAAGAAACCCTTAACGTGTGAATAGAAGGCTTTCTTATCCCTTATACCACCACTGCTGCCGCATTCCCCTGCAAACAACAACCGCAGGTTAGCTTGTTCATTGAAATTAAGGTCTCTAGGCATGGCCAGACCAATACAGCGGGGTATTTTAAAAGAATAACTTTGCCCAGTTCTGTGAAGGCATGTTTCGCATGCCTATTCTTCTGTGGGTGTTGGTCTCGTTCAACGTTTACTGTGCAATATTGTACGTAACACGTTTTTATATATTTTTTTAAAATGTTATTTGCCTGCTGTTAGCATTTACCTCCTGGTGCCTCTGTGACAAAACGTTTGAATTATGCGAGTAGCAGAAACCGTGGGTGTATTACATAAAAACTATTTCAATCTCAATCTTACGGAGGATCCCCTTCCACGGCTTCAGGTCCTGAAGCCCGTTCGCCTGGTCTTCTCGGAGAAGGCGCCAGGCGGTGCGCTGGCTGCGTTTCCAGGACCGCCACCAGCTGATCCGGCCGCTCTGGGGTCGACGCGTCTGGCAAGGGGCCGCAAACTCACTGACTCTACGCGTAAGAAAGTGGCCAACGAGAACCCTTATTGATCAACGCGTAAAGAAGATTGTGATTAGACTACGCGTCCTAAAAACAATGGTAAACGCCAAAAGGGCCATAATGTTAAAACCCAACGCGTAGTGATGCTACGCGTAGCACGAAGAGCCAATTGGGTAATAGTATCGTCTCGGGGGTGTAATGAGTCACGCAATCGAGGCTTTTTTTTTAAAAAAACAACTTTGTAGTTAGATAAGGTTATGAACTCGTCTCGTGTGTAAAGTAAGCCTTATTTACAAATTAGTGCATGATTTGCAACCTAAATAATGTTTATTTTTCAATATCTTATTAGCGTAAATTCCACATTTATGCGCGGAGAGGGAGTAGACATCCTTAGTGGAGACATAAATGTGCTGTAACGTTATTTTCGTACTGTTTAGATTTTAATGTTCAAATGCCAGTGCTGAACAATTGTAACTTTTGTAAATTGACTTAATTATCTATTCCATATTTTAAAATAATCGTGATTAGAATCAATCTGTTTGGAATATTCTTGCAAAAAGGAATCGTGACACAAAAAAAAAAAAAAAAAAAAAAAAAAAGTGTAATCTTCTTCAATTAAAAGTCTAAAACAAGATTTAAACTCCAGAGATATCACTAAACTAGGTTACCATTTAAAGCAACACAGTTTGGATGTGCAGTCATGTTTAGAAAGTGCAGAATATTACAAACATAAATTAATATGTCTGACAATGAACGTCATTTTATTAAATACAGGTGGTACTATACAAAACAGGTCAGATTTGGAATACACAGTCACGGCATGGGTGTTGCATTGCCCTTTAATTAAAACAATGACTAAAATGAAAGATTTCAATTGTAAACTAAAGGGCAGTGCGGCTCAATACGATCGCGGAGACGGGGCACACTAAAAACAACAATAAAACCAATACGCCCCAATCTCCAGCACTCCTCTAAAACATATATGCCTTTAAAATACTGAAATTGTTTCAAAAAAGACATGACAGAATGATGCCCAAAGGCGCAGGCAGGGATGCGCCCTTAAATTCGACGGCTCTTAGTTTCATTTTTGTTCTCCAACCACCCGCCGAATCAGGGTCCAGTTACTCCTGCTGGCAGCCTCCACTCTAAACAAACCCAGCTTTACATCACAATGGATCCCTGCAACCATGAAATCAGGAACATTTATACCAGGGGCTCGGCTTCTCCAAAATCAGTCAACCGACACGTATGGGAGCTGCGAACAGGAGAGTTTTATACTTTTACTATAACATGATTACATGATTTTTTTTATGTTTAAGTTTATGATTCCTTGCTGTAGTTTATTTTGGAGCAGCACCACCCGACAGCTTCCGTCTAAACTATGAGATGAATCATGCGCACAGAATATAACTGCAAATGACCTGTTGAAATGAGGGAGGATACAATCTGAATTCCTGGCACCGCACACAGTGATACAAGTGTGTAACATCTGCAAATATAAAAGCGAAGGAGATTATCATTGTTAAACAACAAAAAACAAAAAACAAAACAACTTTCGGGCCCCTCTGAGTTCGCGGGCCCGTGTGCAGCTGCGCTTGCTAGTGCTCCCCCACTACCGTGGGCCGTGACGACAACCCTGCGTTTTGTTTTTTCTCTGCTGCTGTCTCTGCAGACCTTTATCTTGGGGTTGGACTCACTATAAATCACCCCCCCCCCCCCCCCCCCCCCCCCCCATTCCCAACTTCCCAAATAGTTCTCTAATCAACATGCAAGCACAGATGCTTAACAAGCTTGCTACTGACTTGAAACGAAAGAGGGCTCCATAACCTTTAAATAAATTAATGAATCAACTACTGGAACGGGTTAAAAGGAATGACGTTATTCCTAGTCTCAATGTGTTTTAAAAAATGTTTCAAAATTTACGACAGAAACGACAAAAATTTTTTGTCGCATTAAAAAAAAGTTGCACAATTGAGTTGCAGCAAGCACACTGTGCATAGCCATGCATGATTGTAGCTTTCAATAAAAAAAAAAAATAATAATAGGATCCTCACATGTTCATTTTAAGATTGCATTACTTTTGCATGCAGTATGTTGTTCCTTGTAGTGGGGGAGAAGATCATTAAATGCATTCCACCAGGTATGTTTTTACAGCTCCCTGGGCCTGCCTAGACAGCATATTACCTTTTCGTACAAGGCTTCCCATCCTGAAAAACGAGTTTCCTGTGACTTACCCCTCCATTGGTACTACAACTCCCCCTATAAAAGCCCCACCCCCCATAAAGCATAGAAAAGCGTATGTCCAGCAAGGTATCGTAAAACAACAATAGAAGCAAGGCAAACCATGGTAAAGTATGGTAAATGCACAGTCATAGAAAAAGCATAGGGAAATGGTGCAGATATCCTGTGCTCTCAATCGCTGCCTTATGTGACATTTAATAGATCTATACGTGCAATTTAGTAGTAAAAGACTAAGAGAGACAAATGATAATGTCCCCGACCTTAATAGAAATACCTTGAGTGAGCACCATGCTGTGACGTCTCATAACAAAGCTGCATTAATGCATTCAGCAAGGCTTATTGCGGATTGGTATGTCACATGACAGGAAACCAAGATTAGACCATCGCTTCCTCACTGAAACAAAAGCTGAACATAGCATCCTACTGACATTTCTATATTCTGATGAGTGTGACTTCTCAGGGCCAAGGGAGTGTGTTTGGATGCCGCTAGACTACAGACAGTAAGTGTTTCTCTTTATAGTTCCTCTGCTCAGTTTGTTACTTGGATACTGTGTGGGGTGACACAAGCTTGAACACACATGTGATGAGTCTGCCGGTCTCAGCCTTATGCCCATTGGGCCCTGAGGCTGTCTCACTAGTGTCTCACTACTGTCTCACGAGTTGCCCTGTATGCACGACAGCCTGCTTAGAAGACAGGCTGTCTCTTGCTGAAATGCTGTCTACCACTGATTCGTGGTCTACTGCCAGTGATGACATGATCTGAATGGGAGTTGTGTTTGTTGGTAATGGTGGTTGGCAGGAGAGGTTGAGTCAGAACATTGTGAAATTACCACACACCTGTCCGGCACTGTAATGCTCTGTGCTGTTCTTGCCAGCCAGCTGTTCTGGTCCCAGCTGCAGCCGTTGCTTTCAGACTAGACACTTTCAAAGACTCTGTATCACAAGGACAGTATAGTAGAACCTGCTTTTATCTGAACCACACTCTAATGGACTAGCAGTGTTTCCCAACCCTGGTCCTAGGGACCCCTGTGTCTGCTGGTTTTTATTCTAATCCAGTTATCAATTACAAAATCGAACCCTCAATTGAACTATTCATTAGCTTAATTCAACCTTTTTAATTGTTTTCAGCTTTTAAACAGTTGGAGATTTCAAGTCAGCTATACCATTTTATGAGTAACTTGAAATTGGCAACTTTTTAGGAGCTGAGAACAATTAAAAAATGGATTATTAGTTTAATTAAGGGTTTGAGAATTGAAAACTCAATTGGAATGGAAACCAGCAGACACAGGGAGCCCCCAGGACCAGGATTGGGAAACCCCAGACAAGGGCACTGGTTCCTCACACAGTCCAGTCCTGATGCCAAGTCCTTGGATTATTATAATAGAATAGGTGCTACTAAAGGAGGCTTCAACTCTTTGGGGCACTGGAGTGGATTAAAGGTTGCTTTGTAGCAGTGGTGACCTCTGTACTGTACAAGCAAAGACATGACTTGAACATGCATTGCATAGCTGCAGTACGTGGGCTTGTCTTTCCTGTGAGCTGTTTGACTGCTCCCACAGGCACACCAGCACAGCCTCACTCAAGCATTCACTGTATCTTTTTACAACACCTGAGAACATAAGACTGCCTACTTCCTGAAGCTAAAGGACTTCATGGAACAAATTAATCAGATTTGTACACTCATACTGAAAGCATGTTTTTGCTTATGACAGACTGAGGTAAAGACTAAGTTTTGAAATAGCTTACTCTTTGAAAAGTTCTTGCCCTAGTTTTAAAGGCCAAAGTGACTAAATTTATGAAAATTGATTGATTATTTTACTTTTGTAGTTAATTAACTATTAAGGAATTTCATTTGGAAAAGCTACCAACCTCGACATCATTTCTTATTTCTCATGTACGGTCCAAATGTGTCCAACATAATAAATTATTAATATCAAAGCGTAATCACAGTGCTAAATGAATTTACAGTAGAGAAATGACACACTGTAATAAACACACAAACAGCTGCTGATAGCTCTTTAAAACATTTTGAAACTAGCAGAACTGTAAAGTACAAGAATAAAAATAATTTATTTTACAGTAGTAAATGATTTATCTGGTGTTCAGTTTAAAGTGAGGGCATCTGCCCTTCTAGGATTAGTTATGGGGCTGAGAACTTTTTTTTTAGTTTTTTATATATTAAAAAACTAGAAACCTCAGAAGTAAACTGCTGTATCATGGTTGCAGCTTAACTAGAGTGATTTTGAACTGCAGTCAGTTAATGTGGTCAGTACAGAATATCTTCAACAGAGGAAGAAATGATACATTTTGTATGCATTGCTTTACTTATTTTAATTATGGAGTAAAACTTTTTTTTTTTTTTTTTAGTAATTGTTTAAAGAAAACAAAAAAGTAGCACAAAAGTTGTCATTTCCATGAAACTGAGATTTGGCATTCAAATTGATTAGATTAACAAGTAAATACAACAAGCTTTCATTCCCTCAAGTGTGTGTGTGATTTAATTTAGTGTAAATGCAATTTTAAAGCACCGGTGTGTGTTATTTTGTGGTACACTTTAATAAGTGGTACACCGTCTGCCCTTACCCGGGCTTATGCAAACGATTTCAGCTCAGAAAACAAGGAAACGTCCATCTGAACGGGGTACGGTGTACTGAGCTTGGTCCTTAATGTTATTTTTAACATCTTTTTTTTCACAATTCAGGAAATGTATGTGACTTTAACTGATGAGCAACAAATTGGTTTATCTAAAATTGTAAACATCCGATTTTGTGGGTGAACTACAGTTTGTCTTGTTCGTAGTGATGCGTGCAGTAGTCAATCACAGCATTGACAGCGTACCATTTTCTGGCGTTAAACGAGAAGTCCCTACGGGTACCACGTTCTGACAATGCACCACTTTCTACACAGTAAATAGATATTGATATAGCTAACAAAGTATAGCATTAAAATCAATCGCCATATCTTGTTGTGCGCACTATGAAACTTTGAGCTTCAGAACGCCACAGTGTAGTTCTTATCAAGTGGGTCAACTACATTTCCCAGAGTACACCGCAAGTGTCAATGGAAGTTACCTGCCAGGTAGGATGTGGCAGGGAGAGCAAAAAATGAGTAATATTCCTACGTTTTTCTGAAAGGAATAAAGCTCGACTTACGTACGGAGCGCGGCATTTTACAGAAGGTAAGAAGATACTTAATTAAAAACAATTTATTCTGAAAAAATATATAGTAACAATTACATGTGTAAACTTTGTAAAGGTTTCTTTAAAAAAAAAGGTTTATAGTTGAGTAACAACTATACATCGGGTGTGTTCTGCAATAGTCTAATATTGTGTTTTTTGTTTTTGTTTGTTTGTTTTGTTTTTAAAACATGTTCAGCGCGTTTTCAGTGCATATATGCAGTGTTTACTTTCCAGTAATACATTCAAAACTTCAAACGGATACAGTGTTTAACTGTAAGGTTGAAACGCGAAAACAAAAGTAATATTTTTTCAATACAAAACCAGGGTGTGCCTCAGATAAGGCAGGTAGATGGTAGGGCTGATGAAAACATCGGCATGTTTACTGTGGTTTATTAAAAAAACAAAAAAAACAAAAACAAAAACAAAAAAAACAAACAAAAAACTTTGCAAGAATCAAAATAAATTAAATGTGTGGATTGTTGTGTTTCTTAAAAAAAAAAAATCAAACTGCGTGTCTGACGACTTGTTTACACTAATAATAATAATAATAATAATAATAAGTAGCAGAATACTTTGTTTATCAAAGCGTATGGTAAGCTGACTGGTCTTTTATGAAGTACAGAATGAAACGTGTCCAGCTTCTTTTTTTTTTTTTTCCAGTCAGACATGCTATGGTACACTTAAAATAAACACAATGCAATTGGAAACCCTTTATCACACTTGTTACAAGAGCACGATATTAAGTTAGCACGGAATAGGATTGTACCATTTTTGTCTGGAAACTTTTGTAGAGGGGTAACTACAAATCCTGCGGAAAGTGTTTTAAGCATCGCGTTTAGAAAACCACACAAAGAGCTTTCAATGCAGTACTTGTCGGACATTTTTAAATTGTTTTATTTAATGATTTTTTTTTTTTAAACCGATACAACTAAAAACAGCGGAATTGCTAAATATATGCCCCCCCCCATGATGAAAATAGTACATGCCTTAGTGGTTAACATTCTTGATAGTAGTAAAGTCCGATTGCAAAGTGGTAGAGGAAAAAGCAGGTTGTGAGAGTTTCTTTGGGAAATTTGGGGTGAGTAGAAAGGCAGTCGGAGGTTTGTGTGTGTAAGTTATTGCTTTGTTGTCATAGTTATCTTTTTATTTGCAAAGTTTAATACCCAAAACACATAAAAGGCATTGTGATGTGAAAGTGGAAAATATGTTTTTGTACATATTTTTTTATTATTATTATTCTAAACCGTTTTTATTGTTTAATTGTGCAAAAGTAGTGCATGCGCGCTCAGAATAACGTGATAAGACTTGTTGGACTGTGCACGTATTCCAAGTGTGCTTAAAAACAGCCCAGGGGCTAGACTGCAGTGACAGTCAACCAAATATATTACATTGAAAACCAATTCTTCATTGCAGATGCACACCAACCACTTGCATTGAATTTGAGAAGCGCGTGACTTTCTGCTAGGTTGACTACAGAACACAGTAGTACTGGCGTAAAATACTAATAGCCTTGTTAACTCTCTCGTGCTCGTTTCAAAGTTTACAATTCAATAACTACACACATTTTGTTAATGTGGTAAATGTCATACCTGCACAAACTACAGTGCATCACCCTGTAAGCTGTTTGTGAGAGCGGGACGCCGTGCCCTCAGTTTGCAAAACAATAGGAGATGGATTCCCATGCAGCGACCTATCAAACAGAGGGGTTGGAGACTCATTGTTTGTTTAGACTTTGCACTGTGATGTAATCTGACTGGTGTGTGCACCAGGTCTTGGGTATGCCACCATGTGTTATTTCTATGACTTCTTTCCATATGACTGGATCTGGTTAGGCAATTAAGGTGGGGTTACATTTTTTTGTTTTTGCAAAGTTAGTTAGTGCTGGAAGAGTCCAAAATGTGTGGCCCACCGTTTAACTGTAGGATAGCATGCAGGTTTAAAAGCATTGTCTCCCAAACAGAGGGTGTCTATGAGTGTGCACCAGCCCCGGAATGCATCTGCATGTTCTTGCCAGGCAGTTCGGTAAACTTGGTCGTTGCCCTTCCAGTCCAGCAAGAGATGGACAAGTGTTGTTTATCAGGTAATCCCTGTTGGCACCATTCCTGTGTATGAGAATGTGTTCTTTTGGACCTGTCCCTTTCTGAGTTTTAATCTAATAGAGTCCTTCTCTGGAGGTCGGAGGTGGAGACGTAGGACTGAGTTTGGTTCATTTGTTTCAGTGCAATGCAGACTGTTCAAAAAGACTGTGTTCACGACAGCATTTTTCTCAAGTAAGCTCTGTTACTCACCGTGGTGCATGTGCGGCATGCGATTACAAAAGGAATGGAGTTCTTTTCTTCCCAGAGTTCGTTTCCAAGTGAACTCAGTTCAGAAGGTTTAGAAACAAACCACATGTGAAAAGCCCTAAGAGGCTGTTCCGTGCAAAATGAACACACACTCGATGGTTTCCACTGAGTTCTCCACTGAACTGGATGAGCAGGCACTTTTTGTACATGTTCCCTGCCTTTGTGGTTCTCATGATTCCTTTAGGGAGGTGGGGAGGGGGGGTTATTTCCCAGCAAGCTCAGCCTCTGGATACATTTTAAAATAAGAGCTCTGTTGGAGGCAGGAAATTGGCCGGCACCCATCAGCACAATAATATAGGGTATTTCAAGGATTCCAAGCCATCGTATTCTGTGCAACACTGTGCATAGCACATACAGCTCTTATGTTTAGTACCAGAGTACAAACTTTGTATGTTTAATATTCAATGGTTATGTTTTGCGGAGCACTGGTGCCCACTATGCTGTAATGATAAGCTGGGATTGGTTTAATTGATAAGGGTTCAAAAATGATGGTTCTAATCATTCCTTTCGCTGTTAAATTATATTCATTTTTATACTGCATGACCCGTAAACTGGGATGTCTAAATTAAATTAAGCGTTACTTTAGGGAAAGCGTCTCTCTTTGCAAGAAACATTGGTTTGAGCAGATAGAAGCTTTTACATTTTCGGTTCCCTAACCAATGCATGAGGTGACATTTCTTATACAGTAAGAGACGTCCTGCACAAGATGTGTTGGATTGTATATTTGTTTATTTTGCGATGCTGCTAATGCTACTATCCGCATATTATATAAATACACAAAGAAAAAAAAGTATAGACCTAAACAAACAGTACAAGGCTTCTTTTCTGGTTCTATACATTTTGTATACTCATTGAAAGTGTGTAGACTGAAAAACAATTGCAGCTGTCTTTATTGTCCTGTAAAAAAACGTGCGTTGAGAATGTTTGATCGGCTGGTTAATTAGACTGGGACCCTGCAAGCGGTCAGTAATAGAATCCATGTGGTTTTTGTTTTGTAAATTGCACTGTGGAAATTTTGCAATCCAGACAGCTTATTTCCTGACTGACAAAGAGTGATTTGGCTTGTCTTGCTTTCATAACTCATGATCGCTGTCAAATACCCGCAAACTGCATGCCGATAATATCCTGTAGTACAGATCTGATCGAAGACAATAAGCCAGAAATTCTTATGTGGAGATGGATGCTTTTCTTCTGACAAACTAAACGTTACATTGGAAATCCAACACCTCTCCAGGCTTTCATTACCCTCCAGTCCTTTTTTTTTAATTGCAAAATTAAGTTGAGCTGTCCCTGCCTGGCCATTTAGAGTGTAGTGCTGGAATACTGGACTAAATGCCAATCTGGAGTGGGCTAGCTGGTGTGATATGCATATAGTACTTGGCAGTGTTGCTCTACAAGGGCAATGTATTACATAAAAGGATGCAGAGGTATTTGGTATGAGTGAGGCACGCTGGCTGTCGTGGGATTAATTGTGATGTCAGGCCTGGTAAGACTGATTGCATAACAGTCTTTAATAAGACACACCTGAGCTTGCTACCTGTATGCTGTGTCTAATCAAGCTCGTAGTAAAACCTGGAATGGGTGGAACAGCAATGCAATAGCAGACTTTCTTCCTTTCCTGTGCATACTGGGAACAGGAGCTGTGTTTCTGTGCTTTGACAAAACCAGTTGATCTCAGCTGTATACTTGCTATAAGGACTTGTTTCCAATCAAAACTATATTCTTTCATTACTGTGGCTTTCAGTTCCTTATCCCTTACTGTCTGGATCCATTTAGTTTGAAACCCAAATGCAGGCAACTAAGAAGGTAAGCATAGCAGTAAGTTGCAGTCCATGGAAACCGAGCTGCAGTTTCCCTGAGATGGTGGTGATGATGTGTAGGGTTAACAAGGCTGTGTGAAGCAGGGCGACGGGCAGCTTTCCAAGAGCTGTGGGTGGGGGCTGAAGAGGGTCCTTGGAGATCAGATTGCATTTATTTGAATTTTCCATTTGGATCTCTGTAGACCTAAAACCTTAATGTTGTCAAATGAGTCTCCACCCTCGAAAGGATATAAAACACAGAGCTTTTATTGCTGCAGTTTGTGGTTCAATGGTAGACTTCTTATTGAGACAAATTGGTTGTGAATGTTAATATAAGGGCATGTTACTGAACCTCTATTGTTACATGTTTATCAGGAATGCACAGGCTAGATGCAGCTTATCTTGGGATCGGCAATTCTCATTTTGTAGTATAATTTGGTTATTTTAGTCATGACTGTTTGAAGGTCTCAATGTCAAGAGCTGCATTGGGAGACACAGAAAATCAGAGGGGTGCAGACTGACAGCCAGTCATGGTCTGTGCAGGGATGGAAGTAAGACTCCTATTGTATAGCAGTTTTACTCATTCTAGATTTGAATACATGCTTGATTAGCCAGTGTATAGGTAACAAGCTCAGGCATGTCTTATTAAACTCATAGTTAAACCAGGAATGGATCAAACTGCTTTGCAATGGGAGTTTTGTTTCCATCCTTGCAGTTATCGTACATACTGAGCTTGCTGTTCCTCTGTATAGTGCATTTTATATCATTTTGTTGCTGCAAATAGTAGCTGCTCTCTGGTTATATGATTTCTACAGTGACATTGTGGCCAGCAGGTTTCAAGGGGTGGGTGTTTGCTGGGAACAAAGGATGAGATCATAGGGTCTATTCAGCTGATCTGAATACCGCTGTTGTTTAAAACATAAAACAAGGGTACTTCAAAACAACCAGCCTCTCTAGCAGTGTGTATGAGTCTATTTTTATCTTTAAAAGTAAGTAAAAAGGGCAGGTTTGGTGTTAGAATGTCCACAGTTTAGCTTTATTAGAGACCCCCACATGTCTTTCCATCAGAGCATCTGTGTTTATACTAGTCTAAGTGTGTTGGCACCAGAAAGAGCATGATCTGAGTCATAGAGTTTTCATTGTTTTAAACTGCACTTACTAATAAGCAGATTAACACTTGCTGACATGTGTGATATTTTTAAGTTTAAGATGCAAGCGTTTGTATGTAACACTAGAGCAATTCTGTTTGGCCAGTGATGTTAGAATTGTCCAGGTTCACCTAGCCCAGGGGTCTCCAACCCTGGTCCTGGAGAGTGACTGTTGGTTTTCGTTTCAACCAATCTCTGTTACTTAATTTAACCAATTATTGGCTTAATTAGTCAAGATGAACAGGAGTTCCAGATCTTTAGCCACTGATTATGTAAGGCACCTGTAAAACCTGCTGGATAGGGCCTCTTGGGGACCGCTGACCCAGCCTGTGTTCCCTGCTTACTCCGCTGTTTTTGAATGCCAGCTCATGTCTGACTGTTTTCCTTTTAAGGTAACGGGAAACATGACAGGAGCAAGGCAGGGTGCTGATTGGGTAAAACTGCCTCTCTGACACCTCTGCCATCCAACAAGACAGCAAGGTCACTCGAAGGTCACAGAGAGCAAGGTGGACAGATTGACGGCGATGGCCCGGAGCATCAGCTTTCACCTTGACCTCTCAGAAGCTGAGGAGGGGCAGCAGTGAGTTCACAGCTCAGAGATGGAAATAAGAGTCCTATTGCATAGCAGTGTACTCCATTTATGGTTTTAATACGAGCTGATTTGCCCCAGTGTATAGGTAACACGTTTGGGAGTGTCTTATTAAACTGCTGTATCTGTGTGCAGGTCATGGTTCAGATTGCAGCTTAATTGTCTAACTCAAAACCAATGAGGAAAAATAAGTTAAACTAGGAGCAAAACTAACAGAGCAAAATGCATTTACAGCCCTCTATCAGCGCACGCCTATTGTGTTGTGAAATGAATATCTATGGTATAAGCATGATTGTATTTAGGTAATATTTGTGTAAAAATGTTTTGCTTTATAATATTTCACATAATGTACAGGGTCTTTCTAATATCCCCTATAGAAGTCTCCCATAGTATAAGAATAGCAAAGTGCAATAAAGCACAGTGAAAGCATGGTAAAGCATAGGGAAGCATTGTAACGCACAGAGCGGTATTGTAAAGCACAGAGGTATGGTAAAGTATAGGGAAGCTTTGTAAAGCACAGAGAGGTATGGTAAAGCATATTGACAAAGCAAACCAGGGTAAACTGTGGTAAATGCATAGCATAAACATAGTAAAAGCATATTAAAAGTGCAAAAATACCATAGTGTGGTAAAATATTTAAAAAAAAAAAAGGAAAGTATTTAACATTATAGTTCAATATCAGGGTTCAGAACAGGATATAGCACATTATGCTAGTGTTAGTTTTTTCCTTTTTTTTTCTATATAACATTCCCCTTCATGGAGCTACAGCACTGTGGTACATTCCCAGTCATCAGTTAGTCTGCCTGCAGTGTGACAGCATGTCTCCTGAGTGTTGTTCATGCTATTGTCTTCTTCAGTACAGAAACATATAGCTTGACTCATTTCCTGTCAGCCTTCACTGTGGTGTAAGCATGGCCTGAGTTCACTCCCTTGCCTTTTTATTAGTGTTTTGCATCTTGACCACCTTTTTCCTAAATCCTATATATTAATCTAAACCACCAGATCTGGGTGCTGTCCTTGTTTGATATCCGAGAAGTGTAATTGTGACAACTATTTGTCCCAAAACCTCTCAGCGTTTTTTTTTTTCTTGCATCTTCTGTTTCTTTAGGATTAGTGTCTCTTCTAATAAAGTGCAGCGTTGCTGAAAATACCAAGGTTCTATTTTTTTTTTAAAGCAGTTTGCAGTATGTGTTGCAGTGTATTCTGAATCTCCACAGGCCTCACGAATACCCAAGACTGCTTGTACAACATAGTGGAGGATAAATAGAAATTCATCGAACAGTACTGCAGTCAGCGTGCTGCATAATCAATAGTACTATGTGGAATTTTGCCCTGTAAAAGTGGCTCATTTTGTTCTATCAACACTACTGTTTTAATGCTTACTTGCCAGGTTATTCGGTAGCTCCTGATAAAGCCACTGCTGCTAGCTGTCAGCAGCTGTGTCCATCTGATGTTAAAAAGGCCTGTAATGGAAGTATTGTCTTGTCTTGCTGGCATTATTAAGGCGAGAAACAGATGTCAGAATCCCTGTCTGTACAGATCCCTGGACTTCTCTCCATACGACGAGAACATTGTCCACGACTCCTTCAATGAGCTGATCGAGGAGCAGAGCCAAAGTCAGGATGGGTTTGAGGTCTTCGAGATGGAAGACATGGCTGACAGGGGGAGAGGTACAAGGGGAGAGGGAGGGAGGGGGCTGCTTTAGTTTTAGATGTCATTCCTTCGTATAAAGTTTTTCAATAAGGTGTATTAGCGGCCCTATTTTGAAGCAAGTTTCCGGAGAAATAAATAACGTCTTTTTAAAATTTTGTTCCCAGTACATCCCCTGAGGGTTCTGGGTATTAACCGGCTCTTCTTTGTGTCCCTCAGAAAACCCAGCCTTCCTGGCATCTCCGCTGCACGGCCGCAGCAACAGGGAGCAGAGACGGGAGGAAGAACCGCTGCTGAGTGAAAACTTCTCCCCGGTCACCCTGAGAGTGTTGTCTGCCATGCCGAGCCGCACCATCGGTGAGTGAGTCCGCGTTCATAGTGATTTGCCATGTGTTCATCCACTTTCTTTTAAAATCTATTTCCCCTGAATGGAGTAATGGTATTGTTGTTATTTTCTCGTCTCCAGGCCGCAATCGCGGAGCAATCATCTCGCAGTACTACAACCGCACAATGAAACTGCGACGCCGACGAAGCCGGCCGTCCATCCGGGACCTGTCCCGCTCCGCCCGCCCCAGTATCTGTGGATACCGAGTGGAGACGGACCCAGAGGCAGCAGCAGAGGAAGGTCAGTGCACCAGAAATATTAAGAGACAGATATGTGGAGTGTTTGTTCTAATGCAAAGTTTGCAATGTTTTTCTTCAAGAGGCCTATCATTTTGGGTTGGAGACCGTACTACCAGGTGATATACCGTAAGAATGTGTTCCAAAGCAAATGTAAATGTTGGCATCTTGACATTGTATAGCACCAGGACTATGATCTGGTTTGTATTGTTTTTGTTTTGTGGGTTATCGGAGAGAAGTGCACATAGCTTAATGCAGTAATATCTCCGACTTCCCCCAATTTTAAAACCTAGAGAAGTGAGATGACACTACACACCCAATGCAGTGAAGCCTTTACTGTAGCTTTTGCTTTTTGTTGTTTGTTGTTTTAACTCGGAAGCTAGGTAGTATTGCAGTAGTGTGTTGCTGCAGAAATTAGTAGAAATGGGAAGTCCAAACTGAAT
Organism: Polyodon spathula; assembly: GCF_017654505.1. Lineage (NCBI taxonomy): Eukaryota > Metazoa > Chordata > Actinopteri > Acipenseriformes > Polyodontidae > Polyodon > Polyodon spathula. The sequence goes on along the minus strand of NC_054554.1, from coordinate 26,686,522 downwards.
GTCAGTGTTTCTTTTGAACAGATGACTTCAGAAAACGCCTAGAGTATATAGTAATATATCGTTCTGTAGTAATATATTGTTATTATAAGGCTTCCAAGCTGGCTTGGGAAGCCTATTCTTATTGTAAAGTTTTTTTTTTTTCTTATTGTCGTTTTTTTTCCGAATACTTTAAACTGCTCCTGTTCGCTCGTGGTGTAACTAATCAACATGAAACTTGGGAGGTATCATCCCGTGTAGATTACAGTTCAGATGCAAAAAAAAAATTGTGCTCCTGCGTCAAACAAGATGGCCAGCTGACGCATTTCTTTAAAAACCTTTCAAAATCTTCTTCTTGGGAAGCGATGAATTGATTGATCTGAAACTTCACATACGTCATCAGCAACCAAACCCGCTTCAAGTTTGTGAAACTCTGAACTTGGTAGGCATCATCCTGGAGACAGTGGAATTCAAATATGGAAAAATGGTGCTCTTTGTAAAGTAAGATGGCGGCCAGACCTACATTTTCTCAAATTTAAAACTGCTTCAGTTGAAAAAATGGTTTATCATCCCTGTGTCAATACAGTTGACTTTTTCAAAAATGGTGTTTGCGTGTAAACCAATATGGCCGCCTGACACATTTCTTTAAAAACCTTTCTGAATCTTCGGTCAACTGTAAAACTAGCTTATAACTCCTTACAAAATGCAGATAGGTTAGTGATTACTATGGAAAACACATAAGAAACCATATATGCTCTATCCAAAAATCACCTTGCTTGTGTTTAAAACTAGCTTATAACTCCTTACAGTATGTAGATAGGGTCGTGGTTACTATGGTGTTTAAAATTATAAAGCATCGAGAGATAATGAACTAACTGCTCCATAAAAATGATCTGTTGCAGACACTTGTGCTGCTACAGCTTGCCAAAATTTCTAACTGGTACTGAGCTTGGAAGCTGTAAAACTGCCTGGCAGTTCTAGTTGTTGTTGTTGTTATTATTATTAATTGCTCATTTAGCAGATGCTTTTATCCAAAGCAACTTAGAGAGACTAGAGTGTGATGTATGCACTGTTGCAGAGTCACTTAAAATAGGACCTCGGTTTAACGTATCATCTGAAGGACGGAGCACAAGGAGTTTAAGTGACTTGCTCAAGGTCACACAATGAGTCAGTGGCTGAGCGGGGATTAGAACCAGGGACCTCCCGGTAAGCCCTTTTCTTTAACCACTGGACTATCGAGCCACTAGCAACTAAAACACAGATTTACCAGAGTCAGTTTGTATGGTAGCTTTGCAGTTTTCTTTTGCTTTTTGTCATGGTTTTGTAGTATTTTGCCATAGTTTTACCACGGTTTGCTTTTTTTTGCTTTTTTTTTTTAAATGCTTTATTCCCCTTTTTTTTTTATATATAAGTTAATGCAGATGACCACTTTCTATGTCCTTTTATATATTATCAGAAAATAGACAACACCTGATCGACAACTTGCAGAACCTCTCTGTGAGTGATAGGGGGCGTATGCTGAAAACCATGCCCCTCAGCCTGCTGGAGAAGAAGAGTCTGAGGTAAGAGACTGGCATGCAGAGTGCCATTTCAGGGCGGAGTTCATTAGCAATCTTCTAGCACTCATCTAGAACTCATTAGCAATAGTCTAGGATTGCCCAACAGAGGGTACCATTAGGTAATCCAAGATTATTCAGCGTCTATGATGACTGATGGAATATGTTTACATTGTTGGTACTCCTGCTGTGCAGCATGTTTGTATCTTTGTGCATTAATGTGTATCTTGAGTTGTGGTTTTATGTTGCTGTGAAGAGACCTTTGTGTATTTTCCTCCCCAGACATGCCTGCAATTCGAAGGGGTTTCCCCGTTCCAGGAACCAGATACCCTGCTGCAGTCAGCTCAAATACTACCTCATCATCGTAAGTATACTCCAAGTGTCCTTTACACACACTTGGCAATGCAGTGTCCCACAGTCCTGTTCGTTTCCACACTGAAATAGCTTTACTTGTCTGTCTGCCTGAATTGCATGACTAGAATTTCTCCAAGCAGACAATATGGAAAGCATAGCTATATACCTAGAACCGTAAGTTTCACAAAAACATTTCTTTTTTAAATGAGGTCCGTTATAGTGGACAGTAGGGTGCCCTAGTCGGGATGTTTGTCTGCTTGACTTCCTCTGGTTGTGCTGAATTCCGGAGGCGTGTTGAAGTTCTGGGTGTATCTCTGAATTCCGGAGGCGTGTTGAAGTTCTGGGTGTATCTCTCACTCTTTCTCTCTCTCTCTCTCTCTCTCTCTTTCACAGGGTTTTCGTCATGGCTGGTACAGTTTGCTCTCCTTCCTGCACTCTCTGCAGCTGTGGCACGTGGCCCTGAAGAAGTTAAGCGGACGCTTCGGCACTGGCGTTCTCTCCTACTTCGTCTTCCTCAAGACGCTACTGCTCTTCAACGTCTTCCTCCTCCTCGTCAACGTTTTATTCCTCGCTGTCCCACAGGCAGCCCACCCGCCCAGCGAGCAGACCCACCGCCCCCCCTTCCAGGGGCTGGAGGTGCTCACCGGGGCTGTAAGTCACGCCTCTTACAATGGTTTGCTCAGATTACAATTACAATGATATTTTGTTCAATTATAAGTACAGTTATGCTGCGGTGATTAGAATTCTAATTACAATTGTTAAAATGTAACATCAACAGCTACACACATTTGACATGTTTGAGATAACCAAGCAATAATCACAGGTACAAATACACAAACATACTATTTTATTTTTTTCAAACAAATCAATGGTTGAAAATATGAGAATAAGGATCAATCAATGTAAAATACAGCATGGAACTGGGAAGGATTGATTAACCTTGGAAAGGTGTGTAACTGAACTGTAACTGAACAGTTATATGGTACAATTACAACTGCACTTACGCAGGTGTGCTAAGGGTTAATTTCAATTACATTGCAATTGCGATTGAGCCCAAGTCTGCTGTTGACCATCCCCTTTCCCAAAGCCCCTTAATTGTCCTTTCTGTGTTCAGTATCTGCTTAGTTTTAATCAAGCCCTGTTTTATACTGCCAAGGGGCAAAAGACATATGAGGGGCAGGGAGAGATTCAGATTGGCTTGATCTAGCCCAGGATGGAGAGGAAGTGGCACTGTAAGGGCTATCAAGTCCCTTTAGCTGTTTGCAAATTAAGTTATAGGGCATGACTGTGTGTGTGTCGGTGTGGAATGTCAGGGCTCCTGAGAAGTGGCGATATCCCACGATGGCACAACACACAACCAGTGTGCTATGAGGTCATTTTGAAATTAAACACAACTCATAAATATGTTTAATCAGTGGCACGTTGAAATGAGTAGTGCAGTCCTTGCCATTGTATAATACGTATTGGTCTGAACCTCCCCGACTCTGGGATTCCTCACAGGGCTATTTCACAGATACGGTCCTGTACTATGGTTACTACACCAACTCCACTGTGAATGGCTGCGGTCCGGATCGTAACGGCTCGGGGTGCACCGTGGGTCAGAACAGCTTGGACAATAACACCCGCATGCCCTACAACATTCCCCTTGCATACTTCTTTATCATTGGGGTCTCCTTCTTCATCACCTGCATCATTCTGGTCTACAGGTAAGGGACTTACTGCAGGTACACAGGGGCTGGGCTGAAGCATTGAAACACTGTGCCTAACACTGGGGACCTATAGGTCATCTTGAGAGTGGCATGACAAAGAGAAACCACTCGCAATATGAGAAGTATACATTATAATAGTATCATAAAGCATACAATTGCAAGGATGGAAATAAGAATCCCACTGCATAGCAGTTTGATCCATTCCTGGTTTTACTAGGAGTCGAATAAGTCTACAATTTGGCTTATCAAGCAAGAGGGGGCTTGTTTCCATCCCTGAATTGGACATCGTAAAATCAGAATTCTTTATTTTTGCCACAAAAAACGACTTCTGGTCTTGTGTGAAAAGCAGGAAAGAAGACCCCTTTGTTCCCAAGAATTTCTCAAGTAAATAACATTGTACTGCTAGCCTTCCATCTGGTACAGGACTTTTTGACAGCCTCTTCTACAAAACTCCCACCAGTATCTGTGTCTTATTGTTTTTTGGAAAGTGTCTTGCCATTTTGCATTTCTGACTTGACCAGTGTTTTATTTCTAGCATGTCCAAGTCCTTCGGGCAGAGCTACCGCATTGACAACCCTCACGGGGACCTCGCCATGAAGATGTTCTGTTCCTGGGACTTCAAAGTAATTAAGAAGAGCTCCGTGAAGCTCCAGTGTGAGAATATCTGCACACAGATGAAGGTACCCCCCCCCCCAGCACTGGAGCATGTCTGATTGTGAATGGGATTGATTCCTGGACTCCACAGAAAACAGATGTGGGCTCGGAGTCTGTGTAAATTATATTTGGATCACAGATTTTATTAAAGTGTTTTAACTACACAAAATACAATTTTAAGTTGCATATGGTTTCACGTTCTAATACCATGTGTGCTTCTCCAATTTAAATGCATTTTGGTGTTGGAGAGAGTAGCATTAAGAACCTAGTCCTAGGGTCCAGGGAGGAGATTTCAGAAGCCTAATCTAAACCAACAAGTGTAAGAAAATAAGAACAAAAGAAAAGTTTGTGAAGAGGCCATTCTGCCCATCAAGGATCGTCCATTGTTAGCACACCATTATTCTTTCTGGAAACCGTCGATGAACAAGCTGTTAATGATAACTGTTACAAGTTCTCAAGACATGCAGTTAAAATGCCTGCAAGCTTCTTTGTATTTCAGGTCCTGAGGATCTAGACTCCAGGATGTGTGTGGGAGTTGCATTGTTTTACTCACCCCTCCCCTTTAACCCCTCTGTTCCCGCAGGAGCTGCTCTCTGAGCTGGCTCGGGCATCAGGACAGCAGACTCTGCTACAGAGGCTGGCAAGGATGATGGTGCACTTGCTGGCCTGGGTCATGTCTCTGGGGAGCACCGTGGCGTGTGCCATGGGCATCTACTACTTCTCCACATACATGCACAAGGTACAGGGGGCATGGAGGAGGCACTGCGATCTCTGATCTGCATTTTTCAGTTCACTTAATTCTTCACTTGCCACCTGCTTGAAAGAAAGATTTGTGTAATAGTCCTAGTTTACATACCAGCTTTATAGGAGGATCTGTTTTACCATTCCTATCCTATTTAAACAATTGTTTTTTGGAAGCGAGTCTCTCTTCTCTCTCTCTCTCTCTCTCGCTCTGTGCTTGCTAACCAACGCAAGCCTGTCAGTCCCATGGCAACCCTCCTCAGCCGGCCACACACAGGAATCTGTGAATTAAAACTGCGGAAAGATGGGTCATTCCCAGAACAGACACTGCAGTGTTTCAGGAATTCCTACCAGTAGAGACTTGATTCTTGCTTGTGTGAAGTCATTGGCAAGGTAACAGAGCCGTAGGAGAGTTTCCATAGCAACATCAGACCCTCCCTTCCTCCCTTCCTCCCTGTCAGGCTGGTGGTCTTAAATATTGTCAGGGTCACAGGAATGTTGTTTGTCGTACTGTACTGCACTAACTAATTATTCAGTGCTATTTATTTTTAAAAAAATGACAATTAGCAAAAAACTTCAGAAAGGGAACATAGTAACGGGGTAAAAAGTTAGGTTGTTTTAAATATTACCTGAAATTTGCACACCAAGCATGCGTTTCAGTAGCGGTCGTGTTTCTTGCAGGACCTGACCACGAGAGTGTCTCGTAACGAGACCTTGATCCACGTGGAGGCGAGCCTGCTAGCCCTGCCCGTGGTGGTGTCCACAGTGAACCTGCTTATGCCGGGCCTCTTCAACGCGGCCGCGTGGATGGAGCAGTACGATGCACCCAGCACACAGGCCTACGTCGCCATCTGCAGGTAGGAACTGGCAGGGCTTTGATGATGATAATGATGATGATGATTAATGTTATAGTTATATAGCTCTGTTATTGCACACAAGTTGGTTTCTTAGACCGAAAACTGCGTGTGAGTTTGGGTTGACTGCTTAGAGAAATGAGCGTCACTTTTGGTGCCTGCAGGAACTTGCTGCTGAAGATGTCTGTGCTGGGAGTTCTGTGTTACCACTGGCTGGGAACAACCATCAGCGGTCATGTGACTCTTTCAAAACGGGTTCGGCAGAATGGCTCTACTGTAAGTTTCTAACATTTGAAAAACTTGATTAAGGGATTGAGCTCTCTGTGGTAGACAGAGCGTCCGTTGCAGAGGACACGTTAACACTGTTTGTCTCTACTCCTGCCCCCCAGTTTCCATAAGCAGGGTGGCACAAGAGTTTTAAGAATTAAATGCCATGGGGGGGCTCTAATAGATGCAAAAAAGTGTTGCAGTGTTGAGGGGAGCAGTGAAAATGCTGTGCTGAAGCCCATCTATTGGCTTTCTCTCAGGGGGGGCTGGAGTGCTGGGAAACCTTCGTGGGTCAGGAGCTGTACCGTTTCTTGCTGATGGATTTCATCTTTACAATCTTGGACACCATCTTCGGCGAGTTTGTGTGGAGGTATGCTGTGCCACTTTAAGCTTTCTAGTGGGTAAGCCATGCTAACAGTAAATGGCTAGGTGGTTAGAGTGTGCTATTTGTTGTTTTTTGTTTACTGCAATCATTTGTGTAGCAGGCTGAAGAGGTCCAGTGTGTAAAATAAAACCCAGTTTCTAAATGTATTAAACCATAGAGCATAATGAAGAATAATTAATAAACATTGCATGGCAGAGAGCTAGGTAGACAACTGCTGCTGTTTTAAAGTTTGAAAGTTGCACAGTGTTTTTTTTTTTATGCCTCTTTGTCGTCGTCCCCCAGGTTATTTTCTCAGAAAGTGCTCAAGAGGAAAAGGAAGCCCGTGTTTGATATCGCCAGGAACGTGCTGGAGCTCATATACGGACAGACTCTCACCTGGTAAAGAACATTCCAAGCTTCAAACAATCTTCTGAACTGCCTGTTCACCAACATAGTCTATTTAGCACTCGGGGAAGCTGAAACTACCTTAACCTTACCAGAGGAGTACAGCAAAATGAAATAAAAACATTAATACAGACTCTCTCCCTTTTCTTTTTAATGTTAATTAGTTTCTTTTGTCTTCAGGCTAGGAGTGCTGTTCTCACCGCTGCTTCCTGCGATCCAGGTTATTAAACTGGTTCTTTTATTTTACATTAAAAGGGTAAGTAAATTAGATTGTATACAAAGCAAAAACCAGGCACGCTGTTTTCATTCTTAAGCGTTTTTTTTTGTGGCTAGCTTCTCAAAGCAGGAATAGGGATAGAAATAAGACTCCTCTTGCATAGCAGTTTCATCCATTCCAGGTTTTAATGCAAGCTTGATTAGCCTGAGTATATAGGTAAGGTGAGTCTTATTAAACATAGTAAAACCAGGAATGGAGCAATGCTATGCAATGGGAGTTTTATTCATCCCTGAGTAAACCAGATTTAAAAACTCTGCTCAAAACCCTTAGCTGGCAACAGGTCTTTGCAAGATAGGGTACAGTCATTGTATAAATAAACTGGACAAGGTTTGCTTGGTGTTGAAATAGAGCCCAGAGAATGCAGTTAACCTTTTCCATTTCAGACCAGCCTAATGATGAACTGCCAGGCCCCCAGCAAACCCTGGAGAGCCAGTCAGATGACCACCATCTTCATCACCCTCCTGTGCTTCCCAGCATTCCTAGGGGCAGCCGTGGCTGTCACCTACACCATTTGGACGTAGGTTTTTAGCTAATTAAATATACTTAATGAAGAACAAACAAATACTCTGAAAACTCACAATTTTAATAATTAGCTTTTAACGTTAGCTTTTTTTTAAGCTTATCAATTACTTCAAGTTTGAAATTTAAAATATGTATTTAATAGGAATTCCTCTGGAAAATAGCACAGTATACATGTACATTTATTAGGTAAAAAATGTATGTATTGTTCTGGAATTCTAGCAATCTGCATAATCTTGTATATTATTTACCGTTCTGCCAGTTTATAATGACCACTCAAGGGACAACCCAGAAGTGCAGACTTTCTCGTGGTTAGTCTTTTAATGCAGACAGGGGTGTTGCTTTTCTGATGCCTCCTGCTGCTTTCTCCGCTGTGCAGAATAAAGCCCTCGGAGGGGTGTGGGCCTTTCAGGACGCTGGACACCATGTTCGAGTCAGGGAAGATCTGGGTTCGACAGCTGGAGGAAATAAATTCCAATTTCTCCTGGTTCACCTGGATTCACAAGTACCTGGTGGAGAACCCCTTCTTCCTGTTCGCTGCTGCTGGCGTCCTTCTGTGAGTACTGAAGGGATTGGACTGGGAACTGGGGTGTTCCCAGCAGACCTGCTCTTAATTACAACTGCACTAAAAAGTTAAGTAAACTACACACTTTAACATGTTTACTCTATTTAATTACAATTATGATTGACTTGACTTCAAGTCTGGTTCACATGGCAGGCAGGAAAAACACAAACAACTGAGTCTCAAAAGCAGATAAGCTGGTAACTTAAGTGGGTTATTGTGACACTTCGGGATGGTGGTGTGTTCATTTTAAAGGTCCAATGTCCTATTCAAATAGTAAAGGCAAACCTGCTTAATATCACTGTTTCTAATGTCCCCCACTGCTTCTAATCCGCACACTGAAATGTCTGATGTGCCGTTGTAGGCTTAATAAACCTTTTTAAAATGTCAAACTTTACAGTAACGTGCTTCTGTTTTCTTCTCCCGATTTATATTGTAGAATTGTGATTTATTTCCACGCGCAGGTTGTGGGTGGACAGAGGAAAATCATCTCTTTGTTACAAGAGCAAATCGATAATGTGAGTAGTCTCCCAAGATTGAATAACGTCTTACCTGTAAAAACTGGATACCATAGGCTGTGCTTCTTTCAAGGAGTATGTTCTACAACCTTAGATACAGCCTTACTGCTACAGCTATGTTATACACACACAGCTCTACACATTGGTAAAATATACTTTACTATTAGTTATTTTTGCGCAATATAATTACTGTACTTCTGTATTAATCACATTTTCAAAAAATAACAAAATATTTCATTTTCAAATGGTGATTTAACTAAGCGAGGTTTAGTTGTAGAAGTTGTGAATTTCATGTTTTTCATTTTGGAATTTCACAGCCGGGATTTCTCTTCCCTACTAAACGAGTACGTATTTGGATGCTAGCGTATGGATCCTGGAATAATCTGTCAGACTAAAGCGATGTGCTTATTGTTTCAGGAGGGAGAGGACAAGAAATTCCTGATCACGCGCCTGCAGGATATTTATGAGAAGAAGCGGCCCATTTCTGTGCGGTTTAAACAAAAGGAGAGAAGGGTAAGCTTGAAATCATTGCCCTGTGGTTCCCCCTGATTGGGTCCTGTTTGCTGAGGAGCCCAACATCGGTATAACCAGTTAGCAGCACAAATGTACATATTTGATAGGGGAGGGCAAGGACACCCAGCCAGCCAGTGAGCGAGGAAAAGGAATCTGCAAACAGTACAGCTCCGAGAACAGACCGCTCATGTACTGTAAGAATCGCAGCGAGGCAAAGCCATTCGACCAAGAAATAAAATGGCTATGTACTTAATTCAGAGCTGGGGTGCACAAATAAATGAACTTCGAATGAATGGCTCCTCAAACTCCCACAGCTGAACTGGGCTTCAGTTCAAGAGTAGTGCTAGTCGGGGGCTGTGAAACCAGCCGTATGTGTTCATTGTATGCTGTGATCATTCTCTTTTTATTTTACGTTTGCAGGATGACAGTCGGAAGTTATCCTCGTGATAGATAGGAGGACTAATTTGGAATTAAAATGTGAAATGCTAATTTTCTCCAAAGAGACTGGAAATTAACATGCTGGTGCCATGGGCTGCATTTTAGCTGAATGATATACTGTAGCAAATAAAGACTGTGCCAGCCAGTCTCCAGCACCACACTGGTAGTGCTTCATTAGCAATGAGGGTATGGGAAGAAGTGGACTGCAACAAGGTCAGAGTTTAAAAAAACCTCTGCAAAGGGTGTGATGTTTGGGGTCTGGACCTGAAGATAAGAAGACAGATTTTTTTTTTGTGTGTGTGTGTTTTTTCCTGTATTTTTTTTTTTTAAACTAACCATGAATGTTGTATTTCTGGAAATAAGTCTTTTATATTTGATGTATTGGTGTGTTTATTGTAACATTGGGATTAATTGGTATTTTTTCTTTTGTAATGCTCAAACTGTGATATGTTGCATACAATTTTTTTTTTTTTTCATAATGTAAAATCACCTGTTGCACTGTCGTCTTTTTATATATAAAAAACAGTATAACAATGGTTATTTGTGACTGGTTAATGAATGTTGGAGGTGAAATGTTTACTTTTCACAATACACGTCTTTTTTGAAAGCTTTTATTCAGTATCGGCAACTTCGAATCCTTGAGAGGACAAGGCGCAGTGAACACAACCAATCGGGAGGCTGGAGGGGTATGACGCTTCAGAATATCAGCAATTTAAAATGTTAAAAATTCCAGACCGTTTACTTTTGCGAAACGAATCTCAACCGTCCAAAAATAAAAAAAAAAATCCCCAAAAACCCAAAAAAACTCGAAACACACATAACGGAATTAAATGGTACAACGACACCACTCCGCCAGTGGACATTGCTAGTGCAAGTGTTTGTTGCCATTTCTTGCTTTTAAAATGTATGGACAAAATACGTTGAGCATAAGTGGAGAAATACAGGCCACGCTCATTACCTGGTGCAGAACGAAGGGCCAATGTAAAACTACCGCATTCTTCCATCAAACTTACTCTTTGGCCGTTGCTTTTATGCTCTGTTTTTGCAATGGCCACCAGTACCGTGAACGGTAATGCAGATTGAGATTGCCGCTGACTTTCTAAAGGTGGTACGTGTTGTGTTTTTTTTGTTTTTTTTTTTTCTCAACGAATGTTGAAAAATATAATTAATTATCCTGAGTAGGATTCTTCTATAGTCCTAAATATGTTTGACTTTAGACTCAACTTTATTTATTTATTTATTTAATTAATTTGATTATGCAGTGTAATTACAAATAATAAAACAGTGTGTTCACATTCATAAAACAAAATTCTGTTAAACTGTAGTGCAGTGCCCTCTAGTGTAAGGTGCACGTAATATCCAGTCACCCATTTTATAGTGGATCTCGGTTTGAGTTGCAAGTCGTTATATTTTTTCCTTCTATGCCCAGTAAACGTGTGTCCATTTTCCAGTAAGTTCAAGACCCTGAAACAAGTTTGAGACTTTTAAATTAAAACAAAGTCTCTAATTTTAAATTATTTTTTAAATTAATGTTTCCCTTGCACACCCCTATATTTTAGTACAATATGTGAAAAATATGGTAAAATTGCAATAAAGTAAAATGTGGACGTAGATCAGTTTTCTAACTGCCATTCCAATGGGTATGGGAAAGCAGGTGATTGTCCAGACTTTAAATGATTTTTTTCATTAGTTTATTTGACAGATACCTTTATCCAAAGTGACTTACAGGTGTTACAGAGCAATAACAGGTTACAATGCAAAGACAATATTCAAATACAATGTACAGTAAGTGCAAATACTACTAGAATGGTTTGGGCTTAAAATGCATTTAACATATTATACCATATAATGTACCAATGTGTGTACAAAAAAGTCACCTGCATCTCTTGAGAAATTACACTAGTTAAAAAAATGTTGTATTTTAAAATGTAATATTTATACATATGTGCAGACAGTCTGCAATGTTGCCTCCCCTTATAAAAATGTAACAAAGCACAGTGAAAGCATGCTAAAGCATAGGTAAAGAATAGCAAGGTACACTAAAGCATGCTATTAAACATGGCATACCAGGGTAAACTATGGTAAATGCACAGTATGAGTATGGGAGAGCATGGTAATACTGCAGAAATACCATGTCAGTTTTGGTTTCAAAGCAGCCTGGTATAAGATACAGACACGGTCAAGTACTTGGGGAAAGGCTGAATCTTTAATAAACCAGAGACGCTGCAGCTGATAGGCACAAAAAACCCTGCTGTTGTCACAATATATTCTATATACTGGCAACAGCAGCACCCAACTTGGCGTAAGCTATTTCTAACAAGAGTTACAATATTATAAAGCTTATCACTCATTTTTAGTTTTACTTATTTAAATTTCCCAGTATTGATACACCAAATAACATCCAGATTACAAATTTCCGAAACCAAGTGCATTTCTTTCCAGGGACGCATTGCATCCACAAAATACCGTTTAAACATCTTTTTTTTTTGTTTTATTTTTTTGGTACAAAAATATACACGCAAACCCTAAACAACTACCACAACAACCTTAGAAAAGGTTTAAAGCAACTTGATGTTGATGACTGCAAGCATTGTAGGGGAATTCAGATGGTTAGGGTTGCAAAATGAGTAAACCAGGAGAAAACAAAAGAAAAACAAAAGAAAACTTAGCCCCATTTAACAAATGTCCAGCTGGCACCATTTTTTATGAAATGTATTTCTCTGAACATCTTCAGCTAGTGCAAGTATTGTCTTGGGGCAGCCCAAGTAGGTAAGATCTTTTTTGCAGACTAATTACAACAATTAACCCTACCTGCTCCAGAAAGTATAATAGCATCATCAAAACCACATGCACAGCTATAACAAAAGTGTTGCATCACCTAGAATTTTAGGATTGAGAAATAATTAAAATAAAACAAAACTATATGAATATATGAACATAATTTTGATATTTTATTTAACAAATAAGTCTACCTGAAGCCAGTATTTCAATTTGTGTCCGTTTTTCGTTAAGTACTATGGAAAACTAAAAAGCTGTATGTAATTGAACATGTTAGCATAACATTAGTCAGCAGGTTTAGTTCCTTCTGTGGGGTGATCCATAGCTGTAGAATTTGAACCAGTGGGGATCAGGGATTAGCTTGATTTAAGGTTCGGACACAGATAGTGGAGCTAAAAAGGACTGGGAGGAGGTTTAAAGAACTGAAACTGAACCTCATTGCCATTAGTCACATAATATTTTTCTTCAAGCTTGCTGACCAGAATTTGTTTTGCCTTGTTCTGAACTGTAACTCTTTCAAGATTAGCTGGACTGTTGTTCTTAAGAATCTTTACTTGTTGATAAAGTTCTGGCTCTGCATTGAGGAGCTTGCTGAGAGATTCTGTTTCAGCACAGTTGCCGTAGGGCCATTCTGGCCATTTTGGTTCCTTATCAGTTTTGTATTGACAAGGCTTGAACGAAGGGCCTTGGAATATAGTAATGCATTTTTTGCATGGAGGTGTGCCGAAATAGTGGTCTGTTCTCCAATTTCTTTTAAAGGCGCTGCATTTTACTGTTTTTGGAAGCATGATGGCACCACCATTGTCTGCAAGGCTCACTGCATGAGCCACTGCTGCATTCCATGTTTCCAGACATGATACAGCGATCATGACCTCCTGCTCTACTTTCCCCTTGCAGGACAGGGACGCGCCGTAGAAGTTGTTTGACCTTTGTATGTTTGTCTTTTCATAATGGCAAATGCAGATGACAGTGGCCTCCAAAGTGTAATGGTTCTGATGTTTGGTATCAGGGTCGTGTTTTGACAGCTTCACGTCTTTCAAGAAAGCAACCAGACAGTCCATGACCTTGTTTTCATGCTGATTGTCTTTGATGTGCACAATCTGCATAAGGAAAAAAAACTGTCATTGGATTTGGTTGTAAAATGCTTAAACAGATTTTATTTAACAGAAATGTCCTTTTTTCAAGACTTACTAGAGAAGCAACAAATTAAAATCATGACAAACACACATACAGGTACATACAGTATTAAAAGCAAATGGAAAACAAACTGGTTGCAAAGGAAGGCACTGTAAATAATTTAGAAAGGAGATCCTGTGAGACAAGAAGAGATGGGTACCATAGACATGAAGAGAACTCCACTATAATTGTCGAATATGGCAAGTGGATCTGCCACAATGCTCAATGGAAAAAGCAGGATGATATAAACAAGTTTTCAAGTTTATACTGACCGCATCAAGTATGATGGAGAAAGGAGTGCGGGTCGGCAGGTGGGTTTTGTATTTCTCAAAAGGGTCTGGAAACATTTGTTGTAATTTGGATATTAGCCCATTAGTCTCAAAGAAATCTGTAGGCTCAATTTTGCGCATGTGGCCCAAAAAGAATATGCAGTGTAGCACCTGGTGAAGAGCAGAGAGACAAACAGACACTTCAGTTTACAGACAGCAAAGCTAACTAAAAACCTCAATATCTATTCACAAAGGATTAGCGTGCAACCAAAATAGAGGCACTACATACTGTATACGAGCCAAGTCAAGTGTAAACTGGGAACGATTCATAATGATATAATAAACCATCATATTCATTACACGGTTGTAAAATTGAATGCCATTTTGGGATGCTGTGGCTTTGCAAAGACATGGTCATTTGTTTCTATAGAATGCTTGTGCAACCTCACCTCAGTTGTGTATGCATGGAGGACTTCTGGTTGATACTTTTTGTAAAGGTCTACAAACTTCATGATGAAATAGTACCCATATTTCTTCAGGTCTTCTGCTTCTTTCTTTTTACGTAAAATAAATTCTCTTCTGAAACAGCAAGTGAAGTTATGTTCTAACTTCAGTCCATAGCCAGCTATGAGGCATGGGCCTCGGTTAAAATCATGCTATTCATTTTTTATTTACGCCCTTTTGCATGCTGCTTTTCTGCAAACAAAATGCTTTTCATGCCTCGTTGTGCATATAGTGCTCAAAAGTAAAACCTGAAAACCAAACCCTAAATATCCATTGTGGTGTATTTAGAAGCATTTGCCTTTTGCATTTGAAGTAAGTGGGACACTTCAAGGTTTATTTCAGACAGTGTGTGACATCTGCAAACAAAAAGCTACTTGTTTGCACTGTACAAAACCACACAAGTCCTGCAAATTTAGAACCTCAGGTACTCAAAATTCTATAATAGTATCTTATTCATAAAAAAAAAAAACCTGTTAAACCTTTGTATTTAAATAAACAATATATAATAATGTCCTCCACTCTTTCTATTAACGAAGGCCCTGTTCACACTATGCCTCTAAACTGTATTAGTTGCCTTTAAACCTGCTTCACAATGCTAAATACGGTTCGCGTCCACACTACACAGCGTTTAATACCATACTCGAGACCACTTCAGGGGGCTGTCTTCGAGTCCAGTTCTAAATTGGATCGCACCAGGTAGTGCGGTTTGGAGGAAGTGTGGATGCTGTAATACCAAACTACATTTTTTTTTTGTCTGTCCTCCAATATTCCAAAATGCTTATGATATGTTTGGCAAAATACTCAAACTAGTGGGAAAAAATAACAAAAGCACAACGTAAATTAGGAAACTGCAAAAATGAAATACGAGTTAAAAGTAGGATCAGGGATGAACAATTCATGTAATGTGTCAGCTCTGTTTGAAATAAAACTGAAATATTGAAATATGAAGGGAAAAACAAAGATTATTTTGGACTTAAGCACTTTTTCTGAGTTTAATTATGAAACAGAATCAGCTTTATTTGTTTAAAGGGATGTCACCTAAACAATAAAACCAAAAACTTCAAGCTCTGCTTGTGTGTGTGTGTGTGTGTGTGTGTACGTGTGCTCGCATTTACTTTTTCCAAAATATGTTTTATTTATTTTTAGCAATATGGACATCTGTTAATATTGGGCATAACATATTATTTTAAAATAAAATACAGTGCATGGTGGGATGCTATCGTATTAATTTCCACTGTTCATTGCACTGCTAGGAACTGTAACCAGACTATTCTCAGTGTGTGGATGCATTAAGCCTGACTAAACATTAAACAGTACTTTAGTGTGGATGCTTTGAGCTGGACTATTTAGAGCGGTTTTCGAGATTGGTTATGTAGTGTAGACAGGGCCTAAGGCAACACTCCGCTTCTGTACTAGGAGCCCATTTGAGGGCACCAGAAATCTGCATGAGCTACTCATCTAACCTATCTGCATGAGCTACTCACCTCACCTATCTGCACGAGCTACTCACCACACCTATCTGCACGAGCTACTCCCCTCACCTATCTGCACGAGCTACTCCCCTCACCTATCTGGCCATTTATAATGGAATCACATTTGAATTACCTTCTTGCTTCCAAACTGCGTTGGTCTCTTTCTTGGTTCTTCATGATTAAAAAATAACAACATAAATGTAATTAATTAGAAGCAAACAGAACTGAAAAAGCCCATCACCATGACCTACATCCAGTGTATGCACTTACTAAAATATTTGACACATACAGATGGGTAGATGACTTTACAGGTACATACAGTATGTGTCCCCAGGGGGAACAATAATATACATGTTTTACATGCACATATATATATATATATATATATATATATATATATATATATATATATATATATATATATATATATATATATATATATATATATATACACACACACACTGATGCACAATAAAAACACAACAGCTTAAGTTTTCCATCAATAGCTCATTGAGCAAATACATAATGTTATCTACATTTTAAATTGTGAGCAGATAGGTTTGTTGATTGTTTGAGTAGTATTGTTGTTCCTTGGATAACAAAATACTGAGCTCAAGTCATGTGATTTCATAAAAACACCAGTTGCTCAGTGTTTGGTATTTGAGGTGAATTAAAATTGCCCAAATTAGTTGATTAAGAATCTGTATAAATAGCCATTCCAGACATGATTTTAATTAACGCGAGCACAGCGAAAGCTTCGACCAAGCCATGCTTGAGTAATGAAGATTGCCCGTTGCCCAACGGCATGATTGAATGCGGCTGTGAGAGAAGTTGCCCTGAGAATGAGATGTTTTGCTTCAACAATCAGCAGACTAGTCCAGATAAACTGGCTCTGTGAAGGACAGGCTACATCCTGGAAGGCAGAGGGTCACCACACCGGCCCAGGACCGTCACATCCCACTGATCAATCTGTGTAATCATTTTCAGACTGCAGTGGCTACAGCACAACAAATTCCAGGAAGAACTAACCCACACATCAGCAGAATGACGTAGTCTGTAATTCGCCGTCTGCATGAAAATGATTTGTATGCTCGGAAGCCATTCAGGGGTTACATGTTATGAAATCTCTGTCTTCTATTGGCCAGAGAATATCTGAGGTGGCGGTAGAGAGAGTGACGGAGATGTCATGATGAGCGTTATGCTGACTGTTGTGCTGCCAACCGATGGGGCGATGGAAGTGTAATAATGTGGGGAGGAATCTCAACTTTAACACAAGAATGCCTTCAAGAAAACAATGTCGAGGTCTTTCCGTGGCCAGCTTTTTCTCCTGACCTGAGTCCAACAGAACATCTGTGGGACCAACTCGCCACTGCCATCCACAGGAGACAACCGCGACCAGCCAACCTTCGCCAGCTGGCTGCAGCTGCACAGGAAGGGCAGCGGAACATCCCACTGCAGTCTATCCAGAGGCTGATCAGGTCTATGGATCAACACTACTAGGATTGTGTTAATGCCCAGGCAGGTCATACCCGATACTAACTTTGTAATGTTTTCATTTTGACAGTGTGTCACGTTTCATATTGAAAACTTATCATGATTCTTTGATCTGTATATATATATATATATCAAACAAAATCATAACAGTAATATCTGTGTGTATATATATATATATATATATATATATATATATATATATATATATATATATATATATATAATGTGTGTGTGTATATGTTTTAAATATTTGATTAAATCCATTAGACCCGAGTGTTGCATTTCTTTTGTGCATCTGTGTGTGTGTGTGTGTGTGTGTGTGTGTGTCTATATATATATATATATATATATATATATATATATATATATATATATTATATATATATATATATAATATATATATAGTTTTGTATATTTCAAAATCAATAATAACATGTATTACCTGTGCCATGCTGGTGATCTTAATTCTAAACTACATTTCAAAACAATAATAACATGTACTTACCTGTGCCATGCTGGTGATCTTAATTCTACACTGCAGACAAAGAGAAAAAAGGATTTGTTCTTTAGAACCACCAATGACCACAAGTACAAATTGACCAATTTCCATCATGTTTTAATACCCTCAAGCAGCCATACTCATAAAGTTGTGTCCCGTTTTTCCTCGCTCTGCCTGAAAGTATTAATCGCTTTCTGTAAGAATGAGAATAGCTGTACCACGTTAAGTTCCCTGTCTACCTCCTTTATGTTTTTTATTTCCTTTTTTTTGTCTTGTCTACCAGGGGAAATTTATACCTCACAGAGTGCACACACACACACACACACATATATATATATATATATATATATATATATATATATTATATAATAATATATATGGACATTAATTATCCTTATAGTTATTCCGATTAACGACTTAGGTGACACAATCAATAGGTTTGCATCTCCCTTAACATTAAGCAAATTGATCCCATATACCATGCAGCCTTGAGATATATTATTACAAACTCGAGTTACAGTCCTCATCATTGTGTGTTATATGGTTTGGCTGTCTGGACCTCTTTGGGACTGGTATATGTTTTTATGCAAGGCTATTCTATGTAAGCTACCTCCATATATAAATGAATACTTTACAGTAACTACAGTCTTAGATCGCTCTTATTTTTGTATTTTACAGTTCCTAAAGTGCGTACAGAGGCTGCTAAAAGATCTTATTTTACTCCTTGGTCTTGGAATGAATTACAATCTAAACTTAAGTTGCAATGCCAAATAACTTTAGTACAATTCAAGAGTAAGCTGCATGATTATTTAATTGAGAGCTTGTTTTAAGTAGTTGATTATACCTGTCACTAATAGATTGTTTACTGACTTGAGTATGACTTCTGTTTTAGAAGTATTTTATTTCTGTATTTGTATGCTTGTATTGTAATGTGTTTTATTGTATTGCTGCTATATTTCTTGGCTAGGTCTCACTTGTAAAATGGGTTTTAATCTCAATGTGATTTCCTAGTAAAATAAAGGGTTAATAATATATTATAAAATCGTGAAGGAAGGGACGTTATTTTATTGTTCACAATTTATTGTATTACAGTTTATTGTTTACAAACTAGCGCGTAATCTAAATAAATAAAAAATTAAAAACACTCTCACAATATCCCTAAAGTTAAGCAGAGATATTATTTCAGAATTATACTTTCATTCACTGAAGAAGTTAAATTGAAGTTCTGAAAACGTTTAATAATGCACCGACGTTTCTTCAACTGTGAAAGATGTATTACTACACGGGTTCCTAAAAAGCATTTAAAAAAAACATGTTACTTTTCCCTCTTGTATGTCAAAGTATAGCACAGGATGAGAAGTAATGTAAATGAAGAGCTAGATCAACATTTACTTTAAATACAATACTGTAAAATACTGTACTTACAGACACCACTTCTTTCGCTCTGTTGGATATGAAAGAAATGAAGAAAACGAAACTTACCAATCCCTCTTCCTGAAGTGGGTGGATACCTTATACTGTATGAGTATTGTTGTTGTTGTATACGACAAACGAGTGAAAAAAAGAATTGTTACTTGCGGAAAGAAACTTAAATTAACACTGTATTGGTGTCACACATGGTCAATAATCAACAATCTATGTTGTAAACTACAGTACCTATGTTTTTCTAGTGACCCCTCCCCATGCCCAACTTGTACAATACATTTTGCAGTTTACATTTCAGGCACCAGTGGGCGCAAGAGAATAATAAAAGTGATGTATAATTTATAAACTGTAGGTCTACGTGCAAAATGTACAGAAAGTACGTTGAGTTTGAACCCCAGATATACAGTGTCTATAGAAAGTCTACACCTCCTTTCAAAATGTTCACCTTTTGTTTTCTCATAACCTGGAATTAAAATGCGCATATATATATATATATATATATATATATATATATATATTCATGGTAGTGAAAAAATATGTAGAAAATTAATTAAAAATAAATATAGCTTGGTTGGATAAGTGTACACCCCCCTTGTAATAGCAATCCTAAAGTAGCTCAGGTGTAACCAATCGCCTTGAAAATCACACACCAAGTTAAGTGGCCTACACCTGTGTTATATTGTAATGATTCACATGATTTCAGGATAAATTCAGCAGTTCCTGTAGGTTCCCTCTGTTGGGTAGTGCATTTCAAAGCAAAGACTTAACCATGAGCACCAAGGCACTTTCAAAAGAACTCCAGGACAAAGTTGTTGAACATTGTTGTGAAGCATGGTGGTGGCAGTATCTTGTTATGGGGATGTTTCCCATTGGCAGGGACTGGGGCACTTGTCAGGATATAATGGAAAATTAATTAAGCAAAGTACAGAGAAGTCCTTGAGGAAAACCTGCTGCCCTCTGCAAGAAAGCTGAAACTGGGACAGTTCACCTTTCAGCATGACAACGACCCAAAGCACACAGCCAAAGCTACACTGGAGTGGCTAAGGAACAAAATGGTAAACGTCCTTGAGTGGCCCAGTCAGAGCCCCGACCTAAATCCAATCGAAAATTTGTGATGTGACTTGAAGATTGCTGTCCACCAACGCTCCCCAAGGAACTTGACAAAGCTTGAACAGTTTTGTAAAGAATGGTCAAATATTGCCGAATCTAGGTGTGCAAAGTTGGTAGAGACCTATCCCAACAGACTCACAGCTGTAATTGCTGCCAAAGGTGCTTCCACCAGGTATTAACTCAGGTGGTGGAGATTTATACAATTATGATCTTTCAGTTTTGTATTTTTAATATATCATTTTTTTTTTTCCCCTCAATAAACCTTTTTTCCCCTTAACAGTGTGGAGTATGTTGTGTAGATAAGTGGAAAAAAATCATTTAAATGCATGAAACTCTGAGGCACTGACACAATAAAATCTGAAAAAAGTTCAAGGGGTGTAGACTTTCTATAGGCACTGTATATAGAAGACAACCGTATACTATTCTCAAAAGTCAACTTTCTTTACAGATGTGTAATAGATTATTATATAACACCTTAATATTGTTCTTGCATATGCTGTTGTGTACCCTGGTGTGCTTTACATGCAGCTGCTAGGGTTTTCAAGATCAAATTAAATATTATACTATGTATAACAGTTGTAAGCATTTATTTTATAGCCAGTTGCTAACAAACAGTGCAGTTTACACAATGAGCCCCTGGAATGTACAGCCTCAAGTACCTATGCTATGATAAGTTTGGTCACACAGCTTTTGGTACCCCTTAATATAGAACATAGTTGTTTGTGTGTGTATAATGTTTAGGGCTCATTGTTATTAGTGTTATTCATCTGACAAACAAAAACCTGCATTACATAGCTGAAAACTCCAAAACACAGGTTTGGTACAGTACTGGTAAACTGAAAACTATTTGAATAATTAGCTGTTTTGGATACAGAAAGCATCAGTAATACTAGTTTAGCATTTTTCAAAATTGCCTTCTTTATTGACATAAGAAAAAACAGATATACGAAACATGCTATAGAATTGTACAGTACCTATTCCATAAGTATTATACACATGTACAATGTTTTATTAAACTCCAAACAGTAGAAGAAAGTTTTATCTTTACAGAGAGTTAAACATAAAACTATGCATGAAGAAAGTATACCGACTGCTCCTTGAAGACATATCGGTGCTGCATTTCGGATGCTTTCCTGCGTTCCGCTTCAACACATGGACACTGAAAACACAGCATTTGTTTTTTCCATGACATGTTTTTCAATGGCTCTGCCTTCCTTTATTTACTCAAAGTGAATGACAGTTAAAACATTTAAGAGCAGTTCAAAAAATATTGGCTAGCAGATGAAATTTAACAAAACTTCCAAGTGCAATATTCCAAGTGCATAACTAACATATAATAGATAAGTGTTAAAAAAAATCATTTAAAAATGCATGAAACTGAGGCACTGACACTGTATATAAGACGACAAAAAGCAGCTGGCTCTTTGAGCTTATATATATTTGCACAAAAGTTTACACAAAAAAAAAGATGCAGTCACTTTACAGCATTGTTCATCACACCTGTGCACGTTAACCATTCATTTTCCAATTTCAAACCAAAATTAGGCACTTTTATGTTTTGCAGACTTGAGAATTGTATTTTAAAAAAAGTTTTTTTTCTCTGTTTTTTATTCAGTGTGATTCATTATTGGGGGGGGTATATATTCTCCTGATTATGCAGCTGCATTTGTGCCATATAAAAATGCAAGAAACGTCATCTGTCCATCTGTGTGATAATTAGAGGTGTGCTGAGCGATTATTGAAATAATTGACATGAATACAATTAATAATTTCGATTCATCGATTAATCTGTACATTTTTTGTTGTTTGTTTAACCAAATCAGTAATACCGATCAATATTCGTTGCGAAGATCAGACCGAGACAGATGATCAGAATTATTACCCCGTGTAACAATTTTTAAAATTTTTTTTTTGTTCCTGGGTAGTAAGTGTTATTTCCTAATTGCTTATGCCTCAAAAGTACAGAAAATGGCTATTATTCCCCACAAACTTTGCTTTTGTGACCAGGACAGTGATATTTTGAAATGTACCTATTTCCAATGAGAAAACGGATGAGCAGTTTTTCGAGATTTACGATTACATTGTAAATTTAGCTCTAGTGTATTATTATTTATATTTTATTTATAAAGTGCTGTGTACATAGTTTATATTTTCTGCACTCAAGCATAGTTCATACACAGCTCCTTATAAGATATTCAGATACAAACAAGCTCAGTACAAACATAATTCGATACAAATCATATGTCAAGTTTGAAATTGGTGAATACACCATACATGACATTGTACGAACCAGTTTAAAACCTGTTAATTGCAAGATGATATTCCCTAACTTTTACTTTATTTTGAATTTATGCATTTTTTTTAGTACCAATCAATAGCAAGAACGCATTTTAGAATATTATTAGATAATCTCTCTGAGCACTTCATGTAGACTTCTTTCTTTGCTGATCATAGCTGGGAATTTGTTTTTAGTTGGGGTCAAGCTATTGGATTATAAGGAAGACGCCATAGTACTCCTTTCTTAACGTACATTACATCTTTTCATCGGTATTTGGTAAAACAGCCGTTCCCCCCCCCCCCCCCAACTATTTTCTTTGTGCCTATTTTGTGTGGAGTGGGGGAGGGAGCCTGAATCGCAAGCAGCGGAGTGGGGGATATTCTGAACAATAAGAGGATTTTTTTCACCGCTCTGCTCAGCTCATATTCTCTGTCTGCCCATAATACTAACTCCTGCAGCTTTTCACGAATTAAGAAACTGATCACATCTTCAAATGTCAGCAATTGTTGCTGGGTGGCCCAAGTCAAAATATCTAGAACTGCATTATAATTGTAATCAGTTAAATTACTGATGGTCAATTGTTGTGCATGCTTGCTGTGGTTGTTATAAGGTACAACTTTGTTGGACACAACCTTTTCTGCATTCTCTTTTTCTTCAATGCAGGCCAGTATCCTCAGAAATTCATCTTCATTGCTTTGGATGAATTCCCTGGTCTCATCTTCCATTTTCTTTACTTCTTCACTCTGCATTAACTCACTGTATTCATCATCAGTCTTAAAAAAAATAAAAGAAAACACAGAACAAGCATGTCAGTGACATTCATCCCTGTTGTTCAATATTAGTTATCACTGACACGTGTAAAAATGTAAGTCTGGCATACAGACACATCGCCTTTATATAACCCCTGATTATGCTGCTGTCAATAGTTTATCCAGACCACATTTCACAGTTGAAAAAGCTCTTCTCTAGACATATGTAAAACCACAGTTTCATGTGTGGACAATGAGACAGACAGGAAAACAGGCTCATTCTATATGACCCTAGCTTGTAAAACTCAGAGTTACTTAAGAGTTCATAATGTCCTTTGCTAGTTTCATCAGAACTGAATTAGTGGTTTTCTAGATATGTTTTTGACTAGTATAGTATATGACTTTCTGACTAGTTTTGTAATCTTACCATTGGCTCAAAACATTCCCCATAGTTGTAGATTTTGGTTCCAGGAAAGGAAAGTCCATTTTCAAAGAGGTCCTGCAAGCTGTCAGCCACTTGGTGCAACACCTCATTTTCATAAGCATAGACGTTGCCATCTTTGCCTGCCAGAATGATCAGCTGCAGCCCCACAGCCAGACTCGGGAAGGTATCAATGGCACCGATAACTTTCATCTCCACTCGGTCAGGCATGTAGAAGTTTTCCCATGCTTCAAGCTCGTCCTCCCTTTCTTCATAGATTGTGTCATTTAGCCCCCCAATTCTCAGTGGATACTCTGTTGGCTTCTTCAGAGGAACAGTCTGGTGTCTGTATTTGTCTACTTGTTTGGACACATGGTTAAGGTATTCGGGTGACTCTGTTGAAACAAAAAAACAGGAGACACAAATAAATGGTGGGTGTCAGCCTTCAAGGATCAAGACCTAAGATATGGTACAGTAACTGTATTAAAGTGTTTTTGTGATGAAAAACCAAGGACTATCTGAGTCACACTAGATCATTAATTTTCAATCGATGGTTCTTTAGTATGGAATTAATTAACCTGAAAACAAGTCACATATTTGTAATATTTTTGTACAGCTGTAATATAATTTAAATCACAATAAAAAAAAATATGACATCTTGATTTCAGTTGGGTTCACTGCACTGACTTGACCAATCACACATACCTTTACCAACACTTAAGAAATCCTGGATCAGCTTCTGTGAGTCTTGCTCCAAGTTCCTCCTGGAATTCCAAAAACCAACTCAAATATTAGAATGTGCCAGATGTCTGGTGATCTAATTCTTTACAGCTAACCCGATTCTAAATGAAAATGTTGTGAATGCTGCCAATCATACAATGGCCTTGTTTGCCGTCGTGATATGACAATGATCCATTTACTCTGCTTCGACCATAGTCATTAGTTTCAGATCATTGTTAAAACAGTGGTGCTCGGTATGGTACTGGTCACTTTGTTTTTTAAATATTATGCTGTATCATAAAAGCCCTTTCTGAATCACAGTAACTCAGAATTCTACACTTTGACTTTCCTAAAATTAGCCATGCATCTATTGTATGGTAACAGGGCTTTCTCTACATATAAGAAGACAGTTTCACTTGTCGATGGCAGTCTTTGACCTACTCATAACAACTTACCCTACAGCTGGTTTGAAGATACGACTCACTTGAAGACATAATCCAGTCAAGAGGCTTATTTCTGACACCCTGATTTAACCCTTTTACATCATTATTGATGTTGGCAGGAGTTAAAATCATAAGCTACATGAAAATGCATGCCCACTTGCAGTTTTCATATTCTTGGCCACAGGAGATGTGTTCATACAGTGTGAGACTGGACTGGTCAAACTGCAAGGAGTTTGTCTGCCAATGCACACGTTAAGAGTCTCCTCACGCCAAGGCTTGAAAAAGTGAAAATTGTGCATGCCTTTCATCTAGCATAGGGCTTGACGGGGGTCTTTAGTTATAGAGGTATCCAAGCTGCAAGCCCCGGTCTTAAATTATAAAAACATTATTGTCTTTTTAATTGGGGGGGGTTTATTTCTTTCTGTACCAGGGTGATGTGTTACATGTGTGGGTCGTTACTGAATAATCACGAGGCAGACAGAGAGCCATGGTGTTATCACGCTGCACAGATAACACACCAGTGCTGACACTAGGCTACCAGCAATGGTAGCTTTAGTATCACATTTAATAAGGAAAAGAAAAGAAAGCTAAAAATAAAATGGCGAGCGCTAGTCCCACTAAATGGAACGTCCCACTCCAGGAACCTACTACTCTATGGCAACCCTCTCTATACTTTTCGAAATCAACATCCCCTAAACTTCAGATGTTCTGGTCTCCCAATGACTCGTTGTGATCGGATTTATCCAATCCTGTTTCCAAACAAAGTTTTGCGCACCACAGACCCATTGGTTTACCAATCCCCAAAATAACTTGCTTCCATGATAGCAATGCATGGTGTTATCCTGGGTTAACCCTACCACACAACTTTTTGTTTCATAGTAAAAATAAGGATGCATCATCACAGTTTCCCAGATAGTGGGAATGAAGAAAGTCACTAAAAACAGTAAATGGGACCTTACCTTGAAGTAGGTGACCCAGAAGTTACATATACATATTGCCTAAAAAATAAATATATCTATTAATGAACAGACACAAAAATGTATTTTAACATTTTAAGCCACCAATGCAAACAGAAGTAATCTTGGTTTGTTACAGTACAAGGTTAACAAAACAAACAAACAAAAAAACTTTCTTACCAAGTCCCTGTGCATTTTTCATCAAGCATTTCTGGGGTAACTCTGGACTAAATGTGCTTGAAGAATGGGATTTGCTGCAGCCTCCCTTCCTGATCTGGCCTGAGAACCTGCCTCACTCCTGACAGTAACCAATCAGAAACAAACAGGAAGTAGCGTCTGAACACAGCTTCTAGATGTAACAGAAGAGAAGCCACATTATAAAACAAGTAGATTCGAATTAGGGCTTCCGTTTTTTTTATTTTGAGCCTTTTTTTTGTTTAAAGCAGGTACCTCGAAATCTGTTTTTTTCTGGGCTTTTGCTTTTTATATAAAGTAAGAAATTAGTTTTTGGTTACTTTCCCAAATTCTTGGGTGTTTTTTTTTCTGTCACAAATATGCATAGTAACTAGGCAGTACACGCAAACCTTCTTTCCTTTGTTGTCTTCCACAACAAAATCCTTGTGATCACCGGCATATACATCTGGGGTAATTGTGTGTTTAGTCATTTTTTCTTCTCGCAAATGTCTACAATCCTCCAATAGAAATGCAGGAATGTGCTGTCACTCAGTAGTTGGGGTGGGTTTAAAGTATTCAGAATGAATCAATGACAGATACAAGTCAGGAAGGAGGGGCATTGCCCAGCAGCACTTAAATGTTTTTGTTTTGTTTGTAGGTTATTTTATTTATTTATTTTCACCAGGAAAGGGATCAAGTCAACGTGAATTCGCATTGGAAAACAGGCAGACAAAGGGCAACAACCTTAACCTTGGAATTGTTCAGGTCCCTATAAACAGTGTACCATGGTGCCCTGTACATCTTTAAGATACGCCAATGGATAACCACAAATTGAAAGTTTACGGATTCAATGGAAGTTTGAAAGACTCACAAACGTAGAGCTGTTAACACTTTCATCACCACTGTCACCAAGGTGTTCTTTTTGAGACTCCGATCCGATCGGGGGTTGGCCCCCCCACCCCCCCCCCCCCCCCCCCCCCTCAGTGGCCATGGAGTGCTAGTAAAAGCATGGCAGGGTGGCTCACACAGCCAGGTTCAAATTCTGGCTGTGCAGTCACCGGACTTCTTTTGGGATTCTGGAGGAAGTGTCACATTGGCTCTGGCAGCCCCGTGGGTTAGGCCAGATGCTTGGTGAGCTCTGGTGGACATCTGCAGGGCGGGCCTTTGTTCTCCAGAGGCCGCTAGCTCGCCAACATCCTTCATGTTCTCTTGAGCTGTGTGACTAATTACTGCGGTGAGGGTGCAGAAATAACTGGGCATTCTAAATTGGGGAGATGATGCTAGGTCATGCAATGTTCAGGTATGTGCAAAGTTCAGGTATGCGCAAAATCACTCTCAAGAAGCTGATTAAAAAAAAAAAAACTGCCAGTTTTGCTTTGAATGCATCGTTAAGTAGGTAGGATTTTGCCCTTTCCTTGTAACTTGAGGTGAAGCGTACTCATATGATGGGCGATTAGATCAGCTCTTCCCTTCCAAGAAATCTCTGATGGCAGGAAGCAGATGCATGAAATGCGCTGAACATGTGAACTGTGTGCATGACTGGGTGTGTAAAGTTCACTACTTTAACCACAGCCTCCATTGTGTTTTTCAGAGATCCTTTCCTTAAACTTGCGGGACAGGTTTTCCTGGTGTATTACGCAGTGATGAAAAGAAATGTGGAATCTCAAGCTTCTTCAAGTCACTATTTTTACCTTTTACTTCAGTGTCATCAGTTGCTTGTAAGTATCCTCTCCCAAGAGCACCGCACAGCTGAGATATCAAGTCTTCAGATAGTTTCCACATGTCTTGTAAGTGTTGAGGCTGACACCTGGAACTTGGAGATCTGTTTAACAATGTCATCCTTATTTTCAAAATCTGCAAACAGTGACTCAACGGAATCTACGAAACACAGCTTCATTAGTTATCCATCCGTAAAAGTTTTTTTTTTTTCCCCCTACCTTTAGCGAGCTGCAATTCTAAATTAAGCTTTGGTAACATTATCACTGTCTTTCACATGAGCAAGACACTACTGTCCATGAAAACTTGCAACAAGTTTACACACCTTGTCTTTTCTCAGCTCACTTCCACTTAGGTACGACTCACCAAAGTCGAGGTGACAGGTTTCATAATTACGTTGTAAGTCTTCTTTAAAACAGCAATAGTCTTCTGCCACAACATACAGATTGCTTTTCCCTTAACCTCACGAAAAACAAATTCCAATTACCAGTTAGGATTGAATACTCTAGTTCCGTCTCTGACTATGTTTGTGCGTTCTTGATAATGCCATGTCATCCAGTTCTTAGGAAAGTCAAAGAGCACACACTGGTTGAGGGTGCCCATCACTCACCTGTATTTCCAAGAGCTATCCTCCTCATTGGTAAGGAAATAGTAGGTAATCAGTCAATTAAAAGCAGCCATCCAAAATGAAAACAACTGTTGTATTTTCATTTTCACAATGACATTGGTGTACGATTTTTCAAATCATGTTTTTATTTTTTTACCCCCTTGAAAACTCAACTTACCAGCTAACCCTCACAACTGGTTTGGTAGATGATCTGATTTGCTTGAAAATGCCTGATTCCCCCATACTAAAGACTCCTAGACTAGATGAAGCACATGGTGCCCCTGAATGTGTGAACCTGTCTAAATTAAACAATTATTATTATTATTTTTATTATTATTATTATATAATCTTAAGAGTTTTGATCCCAATGACCACCTGTACACCCTGAACTGGATTAATCCAGCTGTAGTGAGCCTCAATGCTGACAAGTCGCTGAAGAACATACTGTCTCTCCTATGGTTTGAAAGAAACCTGTGAGATTCTCTGGAGTATGACTAGAATTGCAATATTTAACAGCAAGCCCAAGGCCTTATCCTGTAAGGTGGAGCAGAGACCACAGAATACTAACTAGGCAATGGTAAGTCATTTATTAACTTTCATTTTATTTAATTGCTTAAAATGTAATATTAGTGTGTTCTCGCTGGTGCATCTTTGATGCATTCAAGGTTTTAATTGGTTTAAATCTTTATTTATTTATTTTTTTTTAAATGTGAATCTGACCTTTAGTCACTGCCCACCTTGTAGTACATAAAGCCTACCAATTTTCTTGTTAGTTTGCCGTTTTTGGATGTTCTCTTCACAATTAACAGTTCATTTCCTAGAAGTGCTGTAGCTACACTTTCATAATTTTATTTAAAACGAATTAATTTCAGTCCACAATCAAATTTAAAAATCGATATCCTATGTATTCTGTTTTCTGGTCTCTGTATGCTGCTGATCAAACTGGAACCGCACGATATACTGTGTTGGTTGTATTTGTATATTATTGCCCCTAGTACAATGGGTACATTTCCTGGTTCAATAAATAGGCCTACATAAATAAATACATTTTAAACTATTTTATTTACAGTTAAGGATAATAACAGCATCAGTAATAAAGCTTGTTTCAATTACATGGATCTAGTCTTTGCATCAATTTAATATGCGATTAAAACCGAGATTAACCAAGTATTTTTTTTTTAATTGCCAGATTAACCACTTGACAGTCCTATTACGCTAATTTTTATATATATATATATATATATATATATATATATATATATATATATATATATATATATATATATATATACTGTCAAAATCCTGACAGTTCACCAATTAGACCGTTAATTTTTTTTTTGAATACTTGGTTAATCTCGGTTTTATATATATATATATACACACACACATACACACTTACTAGTAAAACGGTTACTATTTGAGTAACTTTGAGTCACAAAATGTTTGAGTTTACAAAAACAATAAAACAGAGGGATAACAAAATAAATTTGCACACCATCATGGACATTATTTTACCATTTGTGAGTATAATAAACAGGTTGAATGTTTCTGAAGGCAGATTGTAAAAATATTTTTAAGAACACCATATTCTTAGTAATACATGAGAAAGTAATTGATTTAGGCCTAATGATGTTACAGTGCGAAAAATTGTTTTTAAAATAACACAATCCATCGCTAACTGCGTAAAAAAACAAACGAGAATTTATAATATTTTATACACGGCAACGCCACATTTCTTACTGCGTTTATTTCTCAAAAGTACAAAATGGCGGCGTATTATCTGGTCGCAGTTGTGGAGTCTTGTTAATTTATTAAATGATTTCAAAGCTATAGCATCCCTCAACCCGCATAATTACATTATTAAACTATACATTTCGATAAAATACACTACAACTAGAATACTGATAGTCTATAGTAAATATTTCATGTTATAATATTGTTCTCTTACCTTTTAAAATGGCTCCCTTGTCTGACCTACATTGAAAAATGAAACTGAAGTGCTGATTTAGTATATTGCCACGCAAACACCGCCCTGGCGGCGAGTCATACCCGGTAACACAACAGGACATTGACTCATTGGCATGTACAGGATGTTATAATAATATACAATCAGCAGCCTAAACTAAGACGTGTTAAGTGCTTCGAAAATAACATCGTTCACAAAACAGGACTGTTCTTTATTTAGGTATTTTCACCCTGAAATGTTTGTGTGTATATATGTATATGTATATGTATAATAGATATATATCTAATATAATATATATATATATATATATATATATATATATATATATATAGCGAAGTATATATACATGATAAATACATTGTAAACTTATCACTAACAAACTTTACTGGCGTTATCAAAAAACGTTCATGCATCTGAAATCATTTTAAGCTAGAGACGGATTCACAATCGTTAGATCGTAAGACTGCTTCTGTGTTTTGACGGCCTTAACATGAAGCTTGTATTTGTAGGTCTCCCGTTACACAAAGGGCGTTTACTGAAAATATTTGAATGCAAACGGTAAGCCTGGATAAAACTACAAACCGATCCGCGGTGACTTTTACTTTGACTACAAATCCCAGAAACCAGCAGTTTCAACGATCCAATCGCCTGTGTGAGCGGGGATACCGTGTGCGCTGATTGGTTTGTTGAACCCAGAATCAGGAAACTCGTAAACACAGTTGTTGAGAATGGAGGATAAGGAGCCGGGCGCCGCTTTTAAAAAGGTAAAATGTACAATTACGCAACTGTGCTCTAAATTCTGTTTACACGAAAGACCATTTTATCAGCAGAAGTTATCGCATATTCAAAACAAGGAACGTTAAAAACGTCCTATGATAAAACTATTTTTTCCTTTAGTTCAGTTAGATGTAAACTCCATGTTTGTACGCACAGTAATTTTAACATATGGGTATAATTGTTCTTTATATGCAGATTATTGGAGTTTGAAGTTTAGTTGTAAACTTAATAACAGCCTCTTGAATCGATTTGCACTTTTAGGAGACTGTCTTGAAACTGCTGTCGCTGTACTTCAAGGATGACAAAACAAAAGGTAAACTTTAGGGTCTAAAAAGTAGGGTCAATTTGAGTAAATGGTTAATGCTCATAATGCATCAGAGTAGAAAAATGCAACATGTAAGACTCGCACAGCAGTGTGTGTGTGTGTGTAACACCACACAGTACTTGTCTTGTGTAATGTAATTATATATAACATATAGATATTTATATATATATATTAATATATAATATATAATACATATATATATATTAACTCATAGTTGGTTATGACAGATTGTAAGACTATGGGGGATGGGGGTGTTATGTTAATGAGAGTCAGTTGTCCATGAACCTGTGAATCCATTAACTGGGTTCGCTGAGCAGTGAATTTTTTATGAATGCTAAACAATTTCACAAATTAAACGGCAAGTTGACTGTAATAGGGCAATTTGTTCTGAAGAATCGATATTGGTGAAATGCAAAGCGATCTGTTTACAATGTCAATTGTGTTATGAGGCATTTGTGATACAATAAAGTTGTTTTGCAAAATAAGAACAATATGGTGACTTTATAGCTTTATGTAATGTAAGTGAAAATAAAACAATTAAAAAATCACTAGGGAGAGTAACAACTACTGTTGGGTTTGCAGTGAGCAGTGACGCGATTGTCCTAATGGCTGAAATGTTGAAGATATTTGTTAAAGGTAAGCAGGTTTTTCACATTTTAGATAACATTTTAAGCATGTTTTGTTGCTTATTAAATCATCTTTAAGATGATAAACTGTTTTCGTACAGGGCAAAACATTAGTAATATAGACAGAAATGCGAAACAATCCCTTGCTTTCAAACATATTCCTAAGGTTTTGATTGTATAGCATCACACTCTTAGCAGGTGCAGCTGTGAACTCTGCTCCGGTCCTGTTTGGCTGTTATGGACCAGCTCTGTCTTATTTTAAACTGTTGTGCATCACAGAAGCTGCGATCCGGGCATCAAAGCAGGCCCATACCGAAGACTGTGATTGCGTCCAAGTAGAGCACTTCGAAAAGATTCTGCCACAGCTGGTATGTGATAAAGACTGAATTCATGCTTTCATTAACTAGGGGACCAGGTATTCTAAAGATTCATATTTCAAGACCTAAAGATTAAATGTGCAAAACAGGACAGTAACGGCAACTTTTAAAATGCTGTCTTTCCGTGGCTGTTTTTTAAAATTAAATCCTGCAGCCTGCTTACTTGACACCTGTCTCCTGATTTTATTCCACAGCTTTTAGACTTTTAGCGTCCTTCGCCCACTAGAGAGCACCATTGTTCTGTCCTCTACCTGCACAGTGGAGTCTGTGCCCCTCAACATCTTGCAAGCAACTTCTCTTCATTGTTGTATGGACTGGAGTAAGGACCTGAAGCAAAAGTTGCCTGATTTTATTTTTTCTCTTTGAATATTTAATAACAATCCTCTGGATCTTCAAGTTTTTGTATGGTTTTAAACCGTAATACAGTAGAGGAATTTGTGATTTAAGTTGCCCTGTAAAGGATAGACAGTCTTTACCACTCGTTAAAGTAACAAAACAAAAAATAAGCACATTGGGTATTTCATTTAAGGCCTTTTGAGTAGAGCAAGTTTTATTTTTATTTCTTGACCTTCTGACTGTAAAAGGTGTTTTTTTTCATCTTTTGAAAAGATAGCCAACTGCTTTGGAGTATAAGTATTTAAAGGTAGATTGACCTGTTTTGTTGTTGATATAATAAACATTGTTTGTTTTTCTATTAGGCATGCAAATTGAGTGTATTTTAATGTGTTTTGGGGTTACTGTCTGAGTGTTTGTGTAATGTTCTGATGCTGAGGTCTGAGCTATTGATTTGGGTTTGGATAGCCCCACTGTCCTTGAATAGTGTAAGAGCTTGCAGTACTAAGGGTTCATCAGCAGTACATGATATAGATATAGGTAGATTAGATGTCAAGAAAAACAAATAACTTTTGTAAAGATTGCTGAAAGGGCTCTGAAGACCATTCCACTCCTAGGACTGTCTCTGTGAAGACCATTTTACTGTAAGAGCTGAATGACTATTGATTAATTTATTGTTTATTATTTTATTGTGGTGATCAGGTGGTGGCATGTTGCTGACGGAAGTGAAGTCTGTTCTCTCTCTCTCTTTCTCTCTCTCTCTCTCTCTCTCTGAGAATTTACCGAATAAACACCAAAGACTGCTGTGTGGGGCAGTGCTGTAAAATGATCTCTCAGCCGCAGCTATGTAAACCTTTTCACATCATTAATCCTAACTGCGGCTCCTTGTGTTTTATTGTGACGCCAGTGATCTGGAGCGTTATTTATTTCAAGTCTGGTTTCTTTGGGTTGATGTAAAAGTATCTAGGAGTCCTTTCTGCGCTGCACTACTTTTACATTTTGTTCATTCATACTTTCCTGCCCTGCAGACTTTTTCCCTGTCTTTCAAAACTGATTTAAAAAAATACCTAAAAAAGATCAAAGGCTGGCCTACAAGCACAGCAATTACAACCACGCTTTCTGGTCTGCGGGGCTTCGGTTGGAATATTTGTTGCTCTGTTTTGTCCCACTCGCAGAACTCGCTTACTTAATATCTTGGTATCCCTGAATAAGTGATCACCCCCGCTTCCAAAATAGGCAAACAATTTGCATGTAGTAGCACCCTAAATCATACCTGTTACTACCAATACAAAGTGACAACATTCACTGTGGCACTCTCATAACAGTAACCCTAACCCTAACGCAAAATGGTAAGCTATTAAATGAACTTCATAAAGTAAAAATGTCTAAAAGCTTGCAATTAAGTTCTCTATACACCAGTCAGAGCTACTCTTTGAATGCATGAGTTTAAAGTAACATGATATTTTTATTTTTTTTGGACACTATTTTAAAATGTATTGTGTTTGCTGAAAACCCATTTCACCATTCTGCATCACACAGGAAAGGATTTAGGGTACATGGAGAGGAGTGACTGATGCAAAAATGCCACAGCAAGGTGTGCAGTGTAATGAATGCCTCTGCCTTAACCCAAAAACATCAGCATGATTGTTCTTTAAATTAAATATTTAACCACATCAAAATGTGATCTGGTGATATTGCATCCTTTTGGCAATTAGCATTTACTGGCAAAAACCTCTTTGATAATCTTTGCTGTATCTACAGGTGTTACAAGAGCCACTCCTCCTGTTTCCTGGCTGACTGGCTCTTCTTGAAAGAGTACATGGCAGCTCTATCAATAGACAGGTCATGTGGGATTGATCACATTCTTTAGGCCAGCCCTGCATTGTTCCGGTTTTTAATTTGCATAATTACACATCATGGGTCGTTTGTCACAGGCCTTTCTGTCCTCACAGTGCAGGCTGGCACTCCCAGAAATCATTTTATTAATACCATGTTTACATGAAGTTGTATTCGTGTTCACAAAGTGTGCATCCTCTTGTACAAAGGTTTCTTGGTGTCTGATGCTGCCGCTTTTGTAGTATTTATTATTCTAATCGTCCTTCTGAGAATAGCTCGGCTCCCATGCCCCCATCGCATTTTTAACGGGACCCTTCTTCCAGGAATATAGCGTGCTTGGGGGCCCTTCGGCAAAACAAAACAAATGTGTGCTGGTTTGTGGTGTAACTCTTATCTAGCTAGTGGAGTGGCACCCCAAAATCCATTCATTTCAAGCAATCTAGAATGATTGCCGACAAACATTTAATTCCCCATGTTCAATAAATATCTTTGTATCTCATACTAGACTCAGTCCTGCAATGGTGAGTCATCCTTAACTTCGAAAACCTTTCAAGACACAAGCTGAAACATTTGTCTACTCGACTAAGGGGTTGAATTTATCAACTTGGACCCCAGCGTGACAAGCCACACCTTGGTTCTCATTAGTGCATTTTTTACACCAAACCTCTTCCTGTCAGAGGTAATCCTGAAATAACCACTGATAGCTGGTGGCTTTTCCTGGCGCCATGTAGGCTGATCAAACGGATCACTTCGTACGACATTCAAAGTGATGTCAGTCTTGGCAGCCACCGCTGAAGAAACCCAAGTTGTTGGGACCCTTCACAGTAAGAGCCTTCAGAACAGACACAAAAACATTCTGTTAATTACACCTGCTGGAACGAAGACAACCCCAACTTAGAGGCTCAGGTCTGGCAGCCTTTCATGGACGGCACAATATTGAATATCAGTGAGATTTCTGAGGAGGGTGGGGCATGTCTTTGTTCTTGAATATCAGTCTTCTGAATCGGACGCTGTAATCTCGTTTATTTAATGCACTTTTTTTTTTTAAAACTACCCCCAACACAGGCTGTTTCTCAGGCATATCAATTCAGCTGACATTGTCTTCTCAATCCAGATTTGTGGAACTTGCAGTTGGGGGAGGAGTTGAACTCTTTCACTGCTTGCGCTGCCTTTGGGAGAGGGGAACGATGGGGGGCAAAGGTCGTAAAAGACATCAGTGCATTCTAACTGATGGAAACAATGCACAAGTGTGTCACAGAGCGGCAGGGATATATGGAAGTCCTATTAACTCAGCCGGTAATGATTTGTGCAATAAAGTTCGGAGGCTTGTAAATTAATTTACCACACAAAATCGACATCTTAAAACATGTGTGTAAACAAGCCGTTTACAAGGCCAGTGATGTTTCTTTTTTAAATTAGACCACAGGTGATTTATTCTGCTGTCTACCTAAAAAGCAGATTTCATTGCTGCTTTCTATAGTACTGTATTTATTCATTAACAACTATGGCAGTTTATTCAGAAACATATCTTCTCCTCTGACTTCCTTTTTAGAATTAAAAACATCTTCAAGGTTCATTAAAAAGGTACAAAATCTACAATCTAAAAGGTAACACTCAGGCACTCTCAGGGCTCAGGAAGATGATCTGACAGGAACACATGATATAGACAGATGATGTAGATGGGTTTTAGATACACCCTCGTAAACCGCATCGCAGTGCCATTATAATGGCAAGAGAAGCCATCTGTTGTTATTTATAATAAATCCTGTTTTTAAAGCGAGAATGGAGAAGCAGTTATCCTGACTCGTTCAATAGCTGACAGAAAACATGTGGAATTTTAGAATCCCAGCGTTAAATTCAAATGACAGTTGAGGTCATTAGACCTTTTGATGTGGCAGGTGGGGAAAGACTGTTAAATAACATTTGAGAATACTGCTTAGACTATCATTAGAAGAAAAAAATAATACATATTTAAATCGCTCAGCATAATTCTTTGCCAATGCAGAGTGAAATGTGAAATGATTGGAAAGACGAAAATGCAAAATGTTTTGAGCTAGAGCAGCTGTCCTTCGCCGGTGTTAAATGAGTCGATTGTTCTTTTTTTTTCTTAAAGGGACAGTCCAGTCCAGTCCAGATGAGTGCAGAACCTTCAGCTCCAGCAGTGTGCTCCAACCCCACCCCCACCTGTGTGTTTTCCAGTTTGCTGCAGGTGCTTGCAGCATGCTCACCCTCTCCATTTTCCATCTCTTTCCCTTCAAAGCATTTTGGGAGCAGTTGGAAGTAATTACAATTAAAAGGGAGTAGCCAGCCTGTGAGACAATGACAAGTGCCAGGAACGCAAGGGTACCCCCTCTGGCCACTTTGAAGTTCACTCAGCTGGTCCTGAGTACTGTTTGGTTTAGAGATGGAGGGGGGGGGGGGCTCGGACCACACCAGTAGACATTAAACTGCTTGATGGGAGTGTCAAAAAATACCTTTTTTATTACTAGGTAAAAAAATGGACATTAAATTTATAGAATTGGAAAAACTGGTTATTTTGAATCAAAATTAGAGACGTTTCACCAGCAGCACAGCAAGTAATTTCTTTTATGTAGTATTTCCTTTTGATCTGCCGCTATTGCAAATGTTACAAGGAATCTAATCAAAATGACAGTACGAGATGACGTCATTAAACGCTGAAACAGAATTATGTGTAATACGATTTTTCATAATATTACGGTGAAGGATTTCCATCAATGTATTTTTTTTAATAATCTGTGGAAGATTTCTTCCAATTCTGCCATTGAGAGCAACATTTTATCTGTAAACACCTTGGTGAGTAGACCTCTCTCCCCACTCAGTGTACATAGGTGCCAATTGCAGTCAGGTAGTGTGGACACCCAGACCCAGTCAACATCCACTACAAGACACATGGTCTAAGAGTAAAAGAATGGTATAAATAAGATCCATCACTTTAGACCATTAAAATAGACCCCTTTCAATACCACCACTTTCAAACTTATAGACCTAGACATGTTAGTAAAGAGGTCTGTAAATAGCCTGGGGGACTGACATAGTTGACAGTATTTAGATTTGACGCTGTTCGGTTCATTAAGCCAGATCATTGGCTATTAAGCCAGTGCTGCTGAATATTATGCAGCAGATACTGGAGCTGAGAATTTTTCATATTAAGTTTGGCTCCATGTGAGCAAACCTTTGTGATAAGGAATTTTGTTTCTAAATGTATATGATTGGCCCTGGTGAGCTGGCAAGACAACACACACCATTTATACATTTTATTAATTTATTGTTCTCCAGACACTCGTTTACCAAGTCTGGCAGTCAATGTATGGCATTAATAAGATACAGATTCTGTATAGTACTTAAAGAGCTACAGGCTTGCATACAGGCACCACATCTGAAAAAAAAAACACCTCTGATGAATGTTTTTGATAACTTAATTTCTTCAATAATCAATTATGACCTTTTGAATACAAATACAGCGATAGCTGCACATGTAGATAATGAATTCTGATATTGCATTTAGAATTCTGCTGCTGCAGTCAGCATTGATTTAATTGTGAAAATGTGGCTCAGATTGGAGGTCAGTTTGAACTAGCAGGGTTTGGGTTAGCGAGAGTCTGCTGTGCCATGTTTTTGTTTTTAGTCCAGGGCATACATTTCACTTCCATAATCATCATCAGCTGCTAACATCCAGCCTTGCATTAGAAGCATTTCAAAAATGTATTGAGCACAGTGAGTGGTGCCCATCCAGAATGCTTATATTGATAGACTGCTGGAATGAAGAAAGGTAAGCTTTTTTTCACCTTGTTTGGTGTCCTTTTTAAGTAGTGGAATTTCCAATAGGTTCTGTTGCCAAAAGAAGAACAAAAAAAAGGATCAAGGCTCTTTTCTAATACTCCACACACACACACACACACACACCTGATTAGTTACTGCAGTATGATCACCGCTGATCCATTCTTGAAAGGTACAGTACATCTGGTAGGCCTTTTTTAGTCTCATTGTCTGGTAGGTGCTTTGGTGCACATTAAGTTGAGGTAAGAATGTCTTTGCAAAAAAATACAGGACTCATTTACAATATAGAATTCTACAATTCCTAGACTTGAAAGTTACCTTCCTGTATTTTCAAAATGTAAGCATAAAAAAAAAAACTTGCTCAAAAACACACACACATATATAATTTTTTATTTATTTTTTTAAATGAAAAACCTGTTTATTTCCAGATTTGTTTCTCATTTTTTTTAAATAGAAGTACTAATTTACACTATAGTGACAGGTTGAATATTATTATTATTATTATTATTATTATTATTATTTGCTTTTATTCTAATTTGTATTATTGCTATTATTTTAATTTTAAATGGTTTCCTCCAAGTAATATTACCATATATATGTTTAATCTGCAATAGGATACCTTAATCACATGGTTTAGCTGAAGAATTGGCCATTTTAAAAACATTTCAGTATAAATAAAAATGCTTAACCTTGCTTTTGCAGTGGTTAAGAGAGAATGGCATTTCATTTAATCTCATTAGATAGATTCTGCATTCAGTTGATTTCACTCCATGTATTTTTACAATTCACAGCTGATATTATTAAAGATATGCAAGCAGTTTGGGTAAAATGAGTAAGTATTCCTAATGTTAGGAGTTTCCTGATCCAACATTAAAGGCTGATACTGTTGCTCTCAGCTCAAAGATTCCACGCTTAAGCATTTGACCACCAATGCCAAGCCCTCTCAGATGTTCCTCAGACAAACGCAAAGAAGATTTCCAAATGGAGAAGAGGGGCCTGTTCCAGTGACCGTGGCTTTCTGGGGATCACTGATCACCATTCTGGAAGAAAGGTCCTGCTGTATATAGAACTACCGATTAACAGCAGGGAAAGGGTTAAACGGTGACAAGCTATTCATCCCTTTTACCTTTTTTTTTCTCTGATTTTGCAGAGCAATGGCAAGGCTATAATAATAATATCTTTATTCTTATTATTATTCTTTATGACCGCCATCACAAAGCGCTTTACAGAGGTAGGCTGTGAACTGTGCATTATATGCAGAGTCACTTAAATTAGGACATGATTTAACATCTCATCTGCAGGATGGAGCATAAGGAGGTTAAGTGACTAGCTCAGGGTCACACAGTTAGTCGGTGGGGTTTGAACCCTGGACTTTAACCTCTGAATTAAGAGTATCAAAACGGTCCCAAAGTAAATTCATCTTAAAAGTTATCACTTATCGTGTATAAGTCAATAGTCCCTTTATAAATATTACTGGTATAAAAGGTTGTTTTTATTGGTAGGGTATACCTCACCCCACTGCTAAGGTAGTAGATAAGTAGCATGTACATCATACACAGATGAAACATTTAAAACAGTAAATCACTTGCATGTTCGCTCACCAACAATATACGTTACAGTTGTTTAAAAAATGACCAGCGTTCATCTCTGTTGCAATTTACCATACATTTTATTGCACAACTGTTAGTCAATGCAGGTTTGCACAAATGTCTTTCATTGTCAAGTGTAAACATTTGTCATTCATAATGTAGTCTAAAAGTGCGTCATTTCTCAAGCTTTGCACATCTGACTTCATCTCTCGGCTCCTGCAATTCTACAGTCATCTTCCTTGATTTTCATCTTTTTCCTGAAAATACAAAACAAAATGATAATTAGCTTTATCTGCATTATATTATATAGTAAAATAAAATACTGTTTCAGTGTATATAAGATTGAGCAACTGGACAGCACAGTTTAATCTCAAACTGTATTTAGAAAGTGTTTAGACAGCAACAAAAGTCTGCAATATCAGCTTATTCTATATCTGTTGTATTAAGGGCATTTTCATTATTGGTTTAGTTTAATTAGTTTTAAGTCTTGAGGGCAAGGAATAACTTGATGTCATTAAAATATCTACAACTAATCAAACCTACAGTTAGCTATAATACAATAAGCAGATTTGCAATTGAAAAAGGATTGAAAATAGCATAACCACTTTGTAAGATTGAGTGCGATATTTTCAATGCAATGTGCTGACTAACAAAAATAGGAACATATGCCAAGTGCTGAGCACAATTATCCAACAAGCTGATTTGGGCGACACATCATGTTTCACGATAATGCGGTTTCCAGATATATAATAGCAATGGAAATATTTATAAAACAAAAGAAAATACTTTGCACTAACAATGTCCTGAAGATCAAAGGTGAATTCGGCATACCCCTTTTAATACATTTAGTGAAATGCCGAAAACAGACAAACTTATTGCACGCCAGACTCTGGAAAACGCTAGTGGTAATGGGCAGTTGTAGAATTCTGCCACATTAAGTTGACCATAAGAACAGCCATCTATCAATTAACATGATGCATTTCACTTTGAATTAAAATAAAGATTTCTCTGCAGTTTAAGAGACAATATATTGTCTTAAATAACTACTGCTTAAAAAAAATATTGGTGTCTTTTATTTTTAAGTGGTTCTAAAATATCAAAAGATTGGAGATAATTTGTGCAGGTGAGAACCATATCCTTTTTGAAATCCATCTTAACCACATTAAATGTAAAACCTGACCCTAAATCTTTTACTCACACTGTTGTTGGCTGTATCAACATCCATAATAACAAGCAGAAAGACTCACTGTACCAGCATATGGTTTACCAGTACTGCAGTTAAGGTAAAACTGATATTCAATTACTGTATTGAATCATACAAAAATAAAAAAGACAGTGGTTCTGTAAAGGAGAACTTCCTTTGATGTGGCTTAAAAGGAGGAGACCATCTTTGAAAAAGTAATTCGATGTCGAAGCATCCTTATCTTTTGACTCATTTATGTCTTTTAAAGTTGATTCCTGACAGCTCAGGACCAAAGAATTTGGACATGAGCTGTAACAAATTAGTGGAAAGCGACAGGAAGCCCTGTGGTCTCGCCATGATGCCACAGTATAGGATGAGAATCCGGTGCAGTAGAGTGTGTTGTGAAGAAGGTTCCAGACAATATTAGTGGGAACAGATTTCAAACATACAGGCATTGTTGTATCAAGCGAGACACAGTTTATAAACAACAAGTCAATGGCGGCTCATAAAAATAATTTGATTTTGTTAGGACAAATGCATTACAGTTCTGCAAAAGATCCTATATGTTAATTATACATTAGGGGCGCTGTAATATTTTCAACTGTAGCCCGTCAAGTAGCCAAATGCTTTGGCCAGTGTCTTTATTATATACACAGAAATACATGGAGTCCTTCAGTTAAGAGATGGCACTTTGAGTTACTTCATTCCATCAAACTAACA
Organism: Polyodon spathula; assembly: GCF_017654505.1. Taxonomy (NCBI): domain Eukaryota; kingdom Metazoa; phylum Chordata; class Actinopteri; order Acipenseriformes; family Polyodontidae; genus Polyodon; species Polyodon spathula. The sequence continues at coordinate 26,644,494 of NC_054554.1, read as the reverse complement.
CTTGCCAGGGTAAAGCTGGCTTATAAAAGGAGGTACTATTAAAGTAACTACGTTGGCATACATTTTAAGAAGTACAATAGGACAAGAGAGACAAAAATAACTTTACTGTTACGATAAAAGTATCAGTATATTTAGCACTGCTAAAAACAAAAAACTTTTTGAAGTTTAACTAAATATGAGCAGAACATACCTGGCAGTTTGAGCCATTTTGGGATTTTGCCTGGATCAGTGTTAACTGGTTTTGGCGCTTGGCTGTTTGAGTGGGGTTGGGGCTCATCTGCTGCTCTGCTCTGGTGACTGGCCTGTGTGTCCTTCTCTGCAGGGGACGGAAAAGTCGCTTCTGAAGGCAGTGAACTGGAAGATGGGGTTGGAGACCTGGGCATGCAGCTGAAGGGGATACAGAGCGAAAAAAAAAAAACCCAAAAAACAATTAGGCAAAGGCCAAAGGGATTTCTGCCCCCCCATCCTAAAATGGAGAATAATAATGAATCCGGTTATATAACCAAGTGCACTCGCATATAACAGGGATGTTAAATGTTTTTGGGCTGGTGTCTAAAAATAAAAGCAATGGCCTATGATGATGTCAATGGTGAAAGGAGTCTATCTTAGATTCGAATGATCTGCCCCCGACACCCTGGAGTTTGGGCAGGAGCTCTATTTGAGGGTCTTAAAAGTCATTGAAATCAAAATGTTTATGACGCTTGGAACAGTGTAAGAAAAAAATGGATGTGCCCAGAATGGAGGACATGGAGTCACTGGCTCTGTGCAGTGATAGTAGTGAGGGCACTAAAATCTTATGATGAACAGCCACACACCTCAAAGCTGCTCACTCAGTAGAGGACCAGATTTCACAGATGCAACAATGAATATGCAGCTATATAGGTGTTGGGAAACCATTTACCAATGAAGGTGAACAAATGAACAACCCCATCAAGCAGGACCAGAGACCACAAAACTCACTGCACTGAATTTGTTTAAGGACCTGTCTGTCCTGGACTGGAAGAGCTACAGATAATAAAAAACAAACAGTCTCACACTGCCCCCTTTATTGATGCATGCAGTTTACTATTGTTTTTGCTCTGTGCCAACTCTGCTTCGGGGGAAAAAACAAACAAAAACAAACCCGAAAGTAACAAGCATGGTTCTAATCAAATCCCATACAGGAAGTAAAAAAAATCAGGATATGGGGGAAACCCCTGCCAAGCAATTAAGACTGATAAGAGAGAGTCAAAACTGTAGGGTTTAAAATCAAAAACAGACAAAAGCCGCTGTCCTAATCACAAAGCACTTCCTCTGCCATGCCTCCTGGTGTTGCTTCAGCTGCCGCAGTTACTCTGCAGCACCGACCCAGACAAGCGCACACAGACGCACCTGATCAGCCACCTGCTAGGGACACTTCCTTTAAAAACACCCAGGCAAAAGCTCCCAGTGTGAACCTGCCTGGGAGGACACCGGCTGCACCCTCCAAGTGTCTTAAGAGTGAGCGTGACCTCCTCAACTTGGAAATGGTTTTTCTTTTTGACCCGGTTGTAGGTCAAGGTTTTGTGTGATGTTAGTAGGCATTTATCCTCCACAATGTGTTCCACAAATATTTAACCCCTTAAACTATGCCCAGTGAGAAACTGAAGTTAGATGCAGCAAAATAGTTTAGTTTAACAGACTTTCATTCTGCAAATACCTTTTTTATTTCTTTTTACAGCCCAGGCTGTCAAACAGTGTGTTTGAAATTCTTGATACATTTTTATTATTATTATTAGTTTATTTTGCATAAGCCTTTCTCCAAGGAGTAGGGTGTATCAGCTATGCATCAGCTGCAGAGCACCTGAAAGATGGAGCACAAGGAGGTTAAGTGACTTGCTAAGTCAGTGGCTGAGCCGGGATTTGAACCGGGAACCTCTTGGTTCATGCCTGGCCTGACTCACCCCTGGTGAGGGATACCTACCCTGCAATGGCACCATCCGCTTGTGAGGAAGAGACAGTGGAGTTCAAGAACTGCTTCTGTAAATAGCAATCTGCAGAATGGAACAGGGTCACAATAGGGTTAAGTAGAACCTGGCTAAACAGCTGTTTTACTGGCATTTGAATCATACCGTGCAGAAAAGCATAGGAAAGTAACAATTTCTAGATGTCCATGAACATGACAGGCTGAAGGAAACAATGCAATAATAACATACAACTATGGCAAAAAGTTTTGCATTACCCTATAGAATTAACTAATTTTGCTTCATAAAATAAAATTAAACCTGCCGAATAATGTTACATATCGAAAAACCGAGAAAAAATTAAATTTTTAAATCTAACATGAAATACTGTACTACTATTATGGCTTCTTAGATTCCTGCAATATCATTTTGTAGTTTCTTTGATTGCCTGATGTTAAATAAAAGACCTAAATTATGTTCACATAGTTTATTTTTACTAATTATATTGCAATCCTAAAATTCAAGGTTATGCTAAACCTTTGGCCACAGCTGTACATTTTAAAACGTGGAAAAAAAGACAAATACGTCATTACGTACGTTTGTTTGAAAAAGTTATGATTTACAAACCTGTTTTGAAATCAGAGCCGAAGTAAACCAGAGCTGCTGGAAATAGGTTAGCCTAGAGAAACGACAAACAGGAGTTAATAACCACGGCATCCTCTATCACTATTACAAACTCTATAAGAAAGCACATGGATTACAAACGCTTTTAGAAAGTATCTGGACTTCCCTATTAAAAGAGTTCAGTAATTTGTCAAGGGCCAGCAGACCCCTGCTATTTTCTGCAGTGCTGTTTCAGAACTATGCACACACAGACGCGAAGGGTCTCAATATTCTTGCAGTAAGAATCAACAGTTTTATCATATTGTACCCAAAATTAAAGGCCTATAGGTCAGGGGGCTGATAAAAGTTTACCATTGGTTTACCAGGAGTGTGCCATGCAAAGACAGACAAGCCAACATGATCAGTACATAGTTGTCCACAGAAACAAGAACACTGCACACATATCAAAAGGCACAGTGCCATGTTCTTGAAAAAAAAGGTATCTTAATTAGTTCTGGTTGAACTGTAAAGGAAGCTGTGTTAATTAAAGTAGTCAGTTGTTATGATAGAAGGCTCCCAAGTTTTCCAAATCCCTACCTTTGTACATGCGAGGAAAGCAGCAGTCTGCTAATGTAGTGCTCTCGACACTGGCTCCCACATCAAAGACCATATATTACATTACCATTAAGATTAAAAAGCGCTTCTGACTTTGGTTTCACTTGGCAACACGTCTTGTGGGCTTCATGGTTTTTCTAAGAGATTACAGCTAGTTATATTGGAGTAATATCATACTGATCAGTATTTGGCGCCTAAGATACAAGCCCATTTAATGAGGTGGATTTCTGGACTGGCCTGGGCTCATTCTGCAATCCACAGGGTATTCCTTAAATCGAACATAGCCTGAGTTATCAACAAAAAGGAAAGAACAGCTTCAAAGCAGATAATCCAGGTTGACCATGGTATTAAACCACTAAGCTTCTGTTTGCCGTTTCCACCCCTCTGTATTGTGACGTTAATTAATGGTTAAGCCACCGTAAAATGCTTCTTATGGAACTTGTGCTTTTAATATGCTTGGAAGGATGAAGCAGAGCAGCTGACTAAATATTGGAAGAGTTTATTTTGTATTGAATAAAGTTATGCTCAAAGGAGAAAAGTAAAAGGATACAGCAACTGCAGCAAGACACCTCATTTATATGCACTGCATGTCGCACTGTCAATGCCGTAGGTACCAGCAATATGTTAGGATCTGCCATGTTTTCCATTAATTGTTTAAACCAGAGGATCTCAAAACGTAAGGTTTGACATTTTTGTGGCACCAGTATGACCCCCGAGGTAGCTTTCAAATGCCAAAGATTGTTAGTTCCAAAACATCATCTTTACAAAGTAACTTCAGAGAATTGTGAACAATACAGCTCTCTCTCTCTCTCTCTCTCTCTCTCTCTCTCTCTCTCTATCTCTATATATATATATATATATATATATATATATATATATATATATATATATATATATATATATATATATTAAAATGTTGTGTTATAACAAATAAGCAGCCTTTAAAACCACTTAGTCAACATACAAAACAAGCAGGTTGTAGACTGTAACACAAAAACTGCAAAGGGAAAGTCAACCAAAAGAACCCTTACTACCTATGAAAACAGCAAGTTCTGCCGTTTCTTCTCCATCTCAGGTCTTTTGGGCAAAAAGTAAATTGCTGTGTTATGCAAGCCAAGCAAAAGGATTTAATAAAAGTTCAAAAACATTCCCTCTTTCTTTATTGTGTGTATGTTTAGAGAAGAGGGTTACCAGGTAACACTCTCTAAGCTGGTAACTAGAACCACTTGGCAGAGCTCTGTGCCCTTTAACAGTACAGAAGAGAAGGGGGGGGGGTACATGTATCAGATGATGGACTATATGAGGAGACAAATCTAGAGATTATTGAGACCATGCTTTATTACGAATTTGCAGAAAACGTACAGATCAATTTTATTTTATTTAATTTTATTTAACCCTCAACTGATCGTAGTTTATATGTAGTTCTGCAAGAAAAAAATTTTTCTTATAAGTGCATGATATTTTTTATGCATGTCGGTCTACTGAACCGAACATTTGGAGTAGCACATGTAAAATTATTTTTGCAAAACTTCCTGCATCTTCATTGCAGAGTACTTTTGATAGAAGACCACGCTGCCTAGGCAGTAAGTCAGACCAACAAGTTAATACAGTAATTAGCAACAATATCACTGCATGGGCCAAAGCTACAGCACTGTTGGGTCCATGCCTGGTTTTGTCCTGCTGTGTGTGACTGTGCCGTAGACACTTCTAGAGTTCTAAGATTTGGTTCTGATCCAAAGTATAATCAATGAGGATTGAAAGAAGTGGACTGACCTAGATTTTCGCACTTCGCTTCTTTCACCGATTAGGATCGTACTAGATTCTGACGAGTCAATGCCCCGGTTTGTACTGCGCAGCTAATGCTACTGTAGCTTTAACTGGAAGACCTTACACACTGACGTGGCTGCTGAACTGTTTTGAGTTAGACTGTGTCTTGGAACTAGGGAGAGAGATCGTTACCACTGGGTACTTTGAGCAAGTGTCTTTGAGCGCTTTATTCTAATGCTGTAACCAAAAATCAATAAACCTGTGCCAAGGAAATAAAGAATACTGAAATCTCGTTTGGACATTGTTTAGACCCTTCATGAATCCGGCTGGCTCCTCTGAAGAGAACATATAAACTTTACCGGCCTACACTTGGAATTTTGCCCGTCTGAGTGAACATCCCCCTCCCACTTTTGCCTTAATGACAACTTTACGCCCCCCCTGGGCGTTGACTCGGCAGAATCCGGTAATTTTAACTTATTATGCAGTTTAAAACAATGTTTTCACATAGCCACTGAAACACAGCCTATGCAAACCCATAAAGATGACGCATCTTGCAGCATTCAATAAGATCTTTTGGAATGAATTTGCACACTATCCACAGCATGGACTAAATTCAGCATCTAAACAAATTGAAAGAAAGGATCTGGTGAAAACAAGTTAGTGCCTTTGATTAATTTTTTACCCATCTGGTTAAGAAAAAAAGAAAAACCTGTTTCCTTTTCTAAATGTAAACAGCAGATAAGTCAAGGTCAAAGCAGACACTGAGATTGTGTATAATGTTATTCTCGGGAACTTTGCCATCCCCCTATATACCTAGTGTGCATTCCAGCACTCCACACACAAACAGAATGCTTAAGGTTTTGGATCTGTAAAAAATGAACTGTTCTGAACGTAACAAGTATATTTCAGCATACTGTACATAACATATTTTAGGCTATACAGAGAACAAATGCAAATACTGCCAAAAGTGAAACTGCATAATGTTTCCCCAAGAAAGAGAAGGAACAGCTATGACAGTTTAGTGAGTGACACTATAACTTTAAAAGGATAGGTGTCGATCTATCGATCCAAAAGCAGAACCAGGAAGTAGCAAAAGCAAGAATTATCTTTAGAACTGAATATAAGGTTGCAAATGAACTACTGTTTTAGTGTCACCTAAATATTGTTGTAATAGTACTTAATTTCATTGTGGTTTCATGTGCAGAAACCAGCAATGTTTTGCAAGTCTGGTGACAGCTGTTTAATGCAAATCCCAGTTGGCTCCAGGTCTCTAGTGTTCAATAATTAAGGTGTAACACAGCTACATGAAAGGCATGAAACCCCCATGTGCATTACCTAGTGTATCTGTGAATCATGGGTAAAATACATAGATCTGATCCAGCATTTAAAAACATAGATTATAAAAGAACCATTCAATAGCTGGAGGGGGAAAAGATTAGATTCCCTCTTATTACAGGTATTCAGGGAGAAGGCATGTTTTTAGACAACTAGGTGTGCAAAGGATACTTGGTTTTAAATCCAGTAGGGGTCTCTGTAGGGATGTCATGTCAAAGAGCCTCCCCAAACACCTGGAAGACAGCGGCCTATGTGATCGCCAGTTAAAACTGGCAACTTGGCACAGCCAGGAAGTGAAGCTGCACTCACCCGCTCACCACCAAGTTACTGAGATATAGTGGGTACATGTGCTTGGTTATACAAAGTTATTTCTTCTCTAATGACTTGCATCCAGGCAGTGCACAATTTTTAAAAGTAAAAGACTGTTTATAGCGATCGGTGAATCAGACGTGTGTGTGTGTGTGTGTGTGTGTGATTTGTTAGTCTAGTACTTGAAGTTTAATGACTTTTAATATCAAACAGTTTGTTAATATTTTTTTATGAAGTGGAAGCAGCCAATTCTGCCCTTTCTTTTTTTTTAACTATACTCTTGTGTTCAGTGCATTTGAATCTGCTAATCTATCCTGTACATGTTGCTTTGACATGCTGTGTAATAACAGGTTTAACAGCTTGGTGCTTTTCCAATTCTTACCTGCTTGCTAGACAAGTGTTGAGAACATTCAGAGCTTCATTATAAAAAAAAATAAAATAAATGGAGAACATGAATTAAGTTATTATGGTTGAGGATGGGATAGGTAATCCTTAATAAAGCAGCAATTATTATGTATGTATATTTTATTCTACTTTGAATATAAAAAACATTCTGTATGAATGTATTCCAGAATGCTTTTTAGAGAGGAATGGTTCAAGGCTATACTTAAGGATTACTTCAAATTAATCCTGGAGTCCCACAGTATTTCCTATTCCCTGATAATTAAAGGTCAGGAGATATGTTTTAAACTGGGCTCACCCCATGATACCATTTAGACAAAACCAGAATGGCTTGCCGAGTACATTATTTCTTTGTCCATCTCGTGCCAAGCTTAAATGTACACACTTAAAATAAAAACTGTAAACACAATCTTGCATAAGGTTGCATGTTTAAGAATCCTTGACTTAAAAAATCTAAGAGTATTCATTAAAAAAAAAAAAAAAAAAGAAAAAAAACCCAGACAGGGTTGAAACGTCTGTTTGATGACATCATCCGAACACATCCCTGGATCTCGCTACCAGACGTCTAGCATCTTACAGCCGAGCTTCCCCAAAAGTTTCTAAAATATCTCAACAAGACACTGAGAAAAAGGCATTAAGCTAAAAGCGTGAACCCCAGTTTTTTTAATTTTATATCATGAGCATGTCCACTGCGGAAGGTTTTAAAACAAAAACAATGGGTATGAAGCGAGTAGCAATGTTCCTCTTTAAAGAAAGCTGCAAATAACGAATTAAATTTGGTTGCAAGTTTTGTTTTTAATTTCCCCCGAAGATGCTGGACAATTATGTAGGAGAAGAGTTAATCTTTCTCAAAGAGATAATCAAGAGCACAGCCTTAACAGATCTGTTTAGTTCAAAGTCCTGCAGGTTTACCCTACCCCTACCCCCCCAGCCCCCCCTCCCCGTTGGAACCTCTTCTGTCAATCAATGTCTGGGCAGAGACATCAAAGACTCTGGGGGTAAAAGATGGCCCAGAGGGGTCAGGGAAAATTCATGGCAGAACCTTCGGCTCCGACAGGAAAGGAAACTTATAGAAGAACCCTCACCCCTGTACAGTGAAAATTAACAGCAGGGCTCAATAACTTCAAAAGATTCACACAACCCACCACCCCTCCCCTTCCCTTCTCTCTGTAATACACAAACAGACAGCCCCAGTGAGACGTTTTCATTCAGGGAGAAAATTATACGCAGTTGGGTCCAGCTTTTATTGTCGGACTGCACACGTTTTCTTCTCTCTATAGAGGACACAATGTATTTAAACGGTATAAACAGCATTCCAACCAAACAAACAATCCCATTTGAAGTGCCGAAGTGGAGGGGGGGAGGTGGAATCAAAGAGCTGCAAGGATGGGAAACATTCTTTCCATTACATGACACAAAGTGATTAAGATTCTGTGAGCCTGTTGTTGGTTTGATGCTAAAAATTTTAATAGGAAAACACAGGCATCAAAAGAAAAAGGACAGCCACAGCAAATCCTGGGATGAAATAAAAGTACTATTTATTTATTTATTAATTTTTTTAATGTCCAAACATTTGAAAGCAGGCTTGAATAATTAAAATAAACATAAACATTAACTAGAAAACAACAGTATTTGTATTCATTGTATGCCTTAAAAATGACAGGGATTTTGTTATGCATCTGAGGTGTCTATCCCAGTGAAGGTTTGATGTCCGCAAAGGAGTTTTGCTTCTTCCCACGACCTTGTTACTTGAGTGAGCAGCAAGTGCATATTGTAGCTATGGCAACTATCAAAAGCTACAGCTTGGGACGCTGGTGAAATCCATATCCCAGTCTACCAATCACACCACTGGCAATTATATCAATGTCAAAGGAAAGCATGCTGATGTCAGTTGTAATACAGAGGAGATACCCAACAAAGTACAGCATAATGTAGTCTTGTGCTATCCTATATCACTGCATTACCAGTGTTAACATGACAAGGCTGTTGAAAGGAATACCCCTGTCAACTAAAGAGATCGCTTTTGTCTACTTCGTGTATATATATAAGTATGTATGTATGTATATATCTATATATATATAATATAACCTCTTTAAGTAATGCTAGTTAACAACAGTCAACTTTACAATTCTGTGGATGAAATTCTACCTTCTCCATAGTGAGTATAATTTAAACCTCATGAAAGGTCACATCCATTCTCTCTTAATGTTAATGGTAGGGTTTATTCCAAGCTATTAATTTCAGAATGCAGAACACCCTATAACTCTTGATGTGGACTGATATCGTCCATGGAAAGGAAGAGGGATATTAAAAAGTACAAAGACACGCATCCCATTGAATTAAAGGGTTGAGCGTCCCTTTGTAGCTTGAAATACAAGATTTACTCAAAGAAAAAAAAAAAACTTTCATTAAAGTTTCCTTTAATATCTTGTTCTTGTGCCATCAGAACAGATATAATACATCTTAACAAAAGAAAATGCCCCAAAGCAATGAGGAAATGATTAATGTAGCACTTGTTTTGCAAACATGTAGTGTGGTTAAGTGGAGCCCACTTCAAGCAGTGTAGCTTCAGGAGCACACCGGCTAAGAACAATGCACTTCCTACCCTAAGCCATGTAAATTAAAGGAAGCATTGTTCTTGGGTCTCCCGTTGTGTCATCAGTTAATACTCTGCTTCAAGATGACTTCAGCACTACCAGTTCCCTCTTAATTGCTGCCTCTCTGGGTTTAACTAGAACATATGACTCAGTACTTCTTATTTTATTTAGAATCCCAAGTAAAACCTTGGTTTATGTTTCATTAATATGTTCAAGGGATTTCTCGTGAATGGTTCACAAGAATCTATCAACAGTTTACCCAGAACTTTGTATAAGAGAAGAACTCCCACAGTGTATGTAATACTGTTAAGAGTGCCTGGGTCTAACAGGATATGGGAAGATGCTACAAGCAAAAGGTCACAAAATGTCATGATTATCTGTTTCCTTCAATCTATCTAGGTCAGGAGTATCAAACTCCAGTCACGGGGTCTTCTGGTTTTCATTCCAAATTCAGCTCTCAATTAACATAACTGGTCTAATTATTTGTTCAATCGGATATATTTGATATTTTTCAAGGTCTTTTACAGTTGACGATTTTAAAAAATGCACTTGATTCAACATACACTACCTATGAAACATCGTGAGGCCTGGAGAGTGTTAAATATGTCCAATTCATCAAATAATTAGACCAATTAAGTAAAAGAGAGCTCAGATGGAACAAAAGCCTGAAGGCACTGCAGCTCTTCGGGACCCAAGTGTGACACCCTGATCTATGGTAATGCACCTGCCATTCTTCTATAAAGCACTAGACTTTAGGCCTGGGATTAAATCTGGCTTGGGCTGCAAAACAAATTGAGACTGGTGGTCTCAACATGGCCCTGGGTGGAAACTCGCTAAACTAAACTTTCTTTGTCAACCCAAGCTTTAAGGTTAAGGGTTATTTGGCATCCTCAGCGTCCCAGCGAAAGGTACAGAAAATCAAGTGTGCTTGGGCACGGCTAACGCAAGATGAACTAGGATGCCCAAGCAAGTCTGGGAAACGTACCCAAGCCCAGACATACTTTCATAAGGCACTTGCCCACCAGTATGGTGGCCACATGTGCTTGATAGTTTATTTTGGTACTCGTTTTGCTGAAGTAATCTGATCAATTAAATAAGGACTTAATTACTATCATCTTGTTTGCTTCAGATCTCTCACACACACATAGCCTCGCTGCAGCTGTGTGTGTAAGGATGGAAAGTTTATTTTCCGGGGGTCTAGTCATGACAATCTCATAAACTTTCAACTCTTTCTCGCACTGGCCAGGACCACATCGAGGTCACAGAGGTCAAGTTGGTTCAAATGTAGGAATTGGATAATTAAGATGGTAAAGGGTTTTGACAATTTATTGAAAAGCGGCAGGTGATAAATGCTAATGATATTGGGGCACTAGAGAAATATTTAAAGTTTTTATGTAAGGTGAATGGGGTATAATAGTCAAAAACAATAAAATAATCTAGACTGATGTTGGTAGCTTTAACACTTTTTGTACAGGGATCAATATTTCAAATAGATCAAAATGGTCTACATAGTATATAAAACAGCAAAATCAAACAAAAAATATTTCTGTTATTAAAGGGTACATAAGGACCTTTTTATTTTACTGTGTTGCATGTTCCAATGTGCTGCTACAACTGTTTACATAAGCTATGTGTATTGTTTTAATTATTTTTATTTATTTTTTTTACATTTTGACCACTTTTTTAAAACTTTTAAATTGCACTCCCTGCCGCAAGATGGCTTCCCATGTACCTGCATGGACCTCTCAGAATTAAATTTCCAATCAATCTCCTGCTCACATATGTAACCGAGATGGATTTACCAGTGAGCAGGAGGATTATGGGAAATGTAGTTCTGAGAGGTCCTTATGAACCCTTTAAATACATAAACAACAACAACTAACTAAATAAATATAGATAATACTGTACTTAGGAACCAAAAACAACAAAAAATAGAAAAGTTAGTTTATTTTTAATTATTAATATGCATTGAACCCAGACTAAATTAATTCATTAATAAAAAAAAAAAGGATGGGGCAAATAAAGCCTTAATCTACTGATGAAAAGCAGGCTAATGGAGTCTTGAGCAATGGGAATGATAAAAAAGAGTGTCACGTTTGGAAGCGCGTGTCGACACTAGGAGGCCTTCGGACAGCTGGATGTGACAGATAAGGGGAGGCTTAACTCTGAAGTCCATCCCCAACATCTGGGCCCCGCTAACCTTCTCTCACTCTCCCGATCCCTCTCTAACCTGAAGCCATCTCTCGTACATCAAGGCTGCGGATCGGCTGGCCAGGCCCACAAACATGAAGAAGCCATCAGATAAACCAGTTCTATTCCTGGCAGGAGAGATCAAAGCACCCTATATTAACCCCATGTGCCAGCTCCTGCTGGGCAAAATCAAACGCACATGTGGACAAGATAAGCAAAGACTATTCTGTATATCTAAAACATTACCGACCACTAAATTATTCAGTACAACTTAACACTAACTGATACAGATGGCACCTGCTTATGTTTTTCTTGTGCAAGGTCTGATAAAGCCACTGTTGTGATAGTAATGGAAAGGATGCACACATGTGTGCACAGCATGCAGCAATTCAGAGCATTATCATCTCCAACAGATCTCCAATAGTCTCAGAACCAGTGAGAAAACAAAACAATAAACTGTCCCAAAGCACTGCAGGGGTTAATGTTTAATCAGTTGTGTTTGCCTATTGTTATCTGTTATAAAATGCTTCCCAAGAAGTCTACACAGCTATTCATGCAACAGGTTTTACACTACAGTACATTTCTATGTGGTAAGGGTAGTCTTATTTGTAATCAGAAAAAACCCAACGTATGTAAACATTATACAACAAAAGTTGGCACGTCAACAGAACTCAATGTAATCTGCATTTCCAGCTCTGAAAACTGTAAGGACCATTTAATAACCTGTTAGTGCCCACTGAAATTCCTTCTCGTTCCCACCAATTGCCTGCAAACCACAGACTCAAAGCCTGAGCCCAGAATAATCCAAAACTTCTGTCTTTCGCTATGAAGGTTAAAACTGAATATTTCCCACAAGGACACAGTAAGATTTGTGGGATTCTTTCTAAAGCTGGGACAGAAATGAACCTACCTCCCTTCCGCAACACTATCTTAACTTCCATGGAAAATGTACAGCCTTCCTGGAACTGATCGTACTGCTCTGATGGAACAACAGCACCAACACTATTTCAACAGCTTACTAGAAATCAAGTCAAATCAAATATTTACCTCCTGAAAAAACAGTGCTACAAAAAGGTTGCAGCAGTGATCACTAATGATATGCTTTTGATTTCAAATATATTTTTCTTAAGAGTGCAAGCCAGTGAAAACACATGCATTTATTAATAATGGTTAAACAAACATATGGGTAGAGGTTTTACAGCAATTAATGTCCTAGAGCTGTGTCATTTCAGGGGTGTGTGAAAGTACTCGTCAGTTTTTCCACATGGATAACAATGCTCACCCATGGAGGGACTTGAAAAGAAGTCTTCTTTGATTTACTACGGGATAATTACATAATTTTGAAAAAAACAAAAAACAAACAAACAAACAAACAAAAAAATCTTTTAACTGGGACCAGCAAGTATCTTTATCTTCTGCCAAGTGTCAGTGTCGTCCTTGAAAAGAGGAAGAAAACAAACTGCCCAGTGAAAACTCTATTTACAAACGAATACGCACAGTCAACCTGAAACAGCGATACGAATATTGGAACACACAGCAACAGTGTCTTTACCCAGCACGCTTTTAACAGCACGACATGCTCACACTGCCTTTTAAACCTGTTTAAGCTCAAGCCATTTCGACAAACAACACCACCACCTAAAGCACCATGGTTACCCGGATTATTGAAAGCTTTTTTGCACAGAATTTGCTGCATCTGATAGATACTGATTTTCCATTGTAAGCTACCTTGCCTGGTGACAAATTAGTAAATTATCAAATGCTTGCGGCCACCCAGTCAAAGCAGCGGAGATGATATAGGATGCTGGACAATACTAGGAACACTATATTAGAGAATTGTAGAATCGGAAAATGCTGTGAAAAGTAAATCAGACAATACTGACAGTGTTCATTCCTGCCAGAGTGAAGTGTTTTTGTTTGTTGAAAATACATCCACATTAACAAAGCTTTCCACCGTTGAGCAAACTCAAGAATTAAAGCAGATTATGTTTATTATGTTCCCTCGATATTTTACAATTCGTTAAATTTACAAATTTGTTTAATTCACGTTTAGGCCATGGTAACAGTAAACTGTTAAAGCCCTAGCTATATCGTACCCTATAAGGGCCCTGCGCAAAGTCCTTTTTATGATTTGACATAAATTTTTTCGTGCAAGATGTGCGTGACATATGATGGAGCATCTTATATACGAGTGTTGACGTTAAAAGCTGCTGTTCTTTACCATTATGATGTAGAAGGTTTGCTTGCGTACTATGGAGCGTCATATACGAGTGTTGACAGTACTATAAATACACAAACAGTGACTTTAAATATTTTTGTACATAAAGAAACAACATTGTATTACAATTCTGAATTGGACAATTTAAAAGAACCCAAAAAACACAGCGTTTGCAAACTGCTCTAGACTGTGATTAAAACAATGACAGGCTACCACACTCTCTGAATCTGACAACAGGCACATTGCTGCAGGAAAGGCTATCTGGGAGGTTTTCCAGAGTTTAACTGATTGACTGATGGGCTGATTAACAGAGACAGTCAACTGAGCGTTCTGGCGAAGCAAGTATATTCGTTATTTAGAGTGTGTAGTCTTCTAAACACTGATCTGGCACTTCAGAATAGGAAGAACGAGTTTGGTAAATAAGGTTACTGTATAATATATATATATAGACACCACACATATATTATATATATATATATAATATATATATATATAATAGATATATATATATGATATATATATCACACACAATATGTGTGTGGGTAACATGTGGTGTGTGTGTGTAGTGTGGGATATAATAGATATATAATATATATATATATATATATATATATATATATATATATATATATATATAATATATATATAAAACGTCTGTGATTAGATAGCATCATTTTTTTTTTGTTTTTTTGAACTGGACCCACTATTAATTCTGTGTAATTAAGTGGCTGTGATCATCCTTTGGGACTGGAAAATTGAAAAGTTCAAAGGGATCGGGTGCTTTTCTGCTGCAATTTCAAATTGCTGATTTCTGTTATTAATTATACATCTTAAGTGCCTTTGAAGAATGGAGCAGACCATCCTTCTCCGTGAAGACATTATGTCTAGCAAATAAAAAAAAAAAAAAAAAAAAAACAAGATAGTTTCCGGGAAAATAAATGGAAATTCTACTGCTGCTACTTCATTCTTTTAACCCCCCCCCACCAACCGTCAGCGAACACTGCCACTCTGAATAGATGTTTCTGAAGCTAAATGTAAACGCTGTGTGATGTCTCAACTGCCCCAATGCAGCGGAAGCTACTGACACACCTCAACTGGTGCTGTATTCATTTAGTTTTTAAATCAAGAATTTTGTTAATGAAGAAAATGTGTTGATATATAACCAGTGTTTACTGTTTAATAAATACAGTGTTACAGTACAGTTTTATATAAGAATGCAGAGTATTGGCATTAGTTCACACAGGAACAGCACTGTTCCTAATGGTGCTCTATAGACAAGGAAAGACTAAAGGTTTATCAATCTTATTAGAAGTATTTCTATACAGGTATTAATATAAATTCCAGCACAATGCTAGAAATGAAGAATTGAATCAAAGAAAAAGGAATGGTTTGTGCAACCATTCTAGCTACCAAGTACCTGCCAAAACATGCATGATTTGTGCGACAGGAAACGATCCTTGTTGTGGATAAATGACATGTTCAAGATCGCAGTTGAGAGCTTGCTATCAATATAAATCAGTGACACTACAGTGGTATTTAGAAATACTAAAAGCACATTAAATTCAGTGACAAATTTTTCAACTAGAAGTACTTTGAAAACATGGAAAATAACTTTACTAGTCGAAACGTTTGTCACGGAATTGCAGTTTCTTTTAGTACAGTCGGCACCACTTACACTGTATAGGGTTATTTCGGGCAGCCGTTAATATTGGACAGATAGCGTTTGCCATTCCCATTGATTTCAATAACAAAGGCATAATTTATACCATGTTAAGCATGTCGTATATTTTCAGGTAAAAAAGTTTGACAGATTGATCAGTTAGGTGTTTTTTGCACCTCGTTACTGAGCGATTACCCTTGTACTGTACCTTGGCTATTTAATCCCTGTACGCTGTGTCGGGTTTATTTACAGTTTGAAAAAACAACACTGACTTCAACAGCAAGCAAGCATGGTTGGAAAGAGAAAAGCGATCAGTATCAGCATGAAAAATCAATGTAAATAAAATGTCTGTGCTAGATGCTGTGTGCTTGTTAAAGCATGCTTCAAACTCTGTCAGTCAGCAAACAATGCAATGTTGCTTCAAAAAGCTGGGGACAATGTGGGAATGGACCCGATAATGGACTGGAAGGGGATGGGAGTAGTCTGTATAACGTGTGTTTGTAAACTGGGTTATTCTTGATCAGATCTGTTAGCGTTCTCTGTGTTTTGGTGCTTGTGTGACTTAGAGCTGAAAGACCTGTGTGTGAGTGTGTCACTGAGGTAGCGTGGGAGGAGGTCTGACACAAGCAGTCAGAGACAGGTAATGAGTGAGGAAGGGGGAGGGACTTGTGTGTGTGTGTGGAGATGACAGTTTGAAAGAGAGATGTGAGATCTGGCGGCAGGAGAATTGAGAGAGATAGTTAAGAGAGACTGAGTTTGTGAGTGAAAGGAGAGGAATGACAGCTATTGTCAAAGCTAAAAAAAAAATAATGAATACTGTGGTTTCCTACTGCTTTGAACCGCAACTGTTGTCTGTCTCATTATATCCTGGAAACCCTGCAGCTCAGCGCTACAATATGTAAATAAATTCTGTTCGCCTGCAGGGTGTATCAACTTCAGTCTCAATCTCCTGCCTGTCACTCATCAGCGAATGCATGCATCCACACAGCTACCCTGTCACAAGCATTAATACCCTGTACCTTTGTAAACAAGGGATTTAGGGGAGCTCCCTAACAAAAGCTGAATCTCAAAACAATAATAACATAGTGCAGTAATTGTTCAGCTGTGTATAATGGTATTTAAAAAAGGATTTATTTATCCGCCTTACTCTGGTCAGATACGCGACAGATTACTCTACTTTTTATTAGTGTTGAATAGTTATGGATGTAGAACTGTAGTAGTAAAATACAAATAAGACGATCCTTACCTGGAAAAGGGTGTCTGTGAGGTCATCCAAAACCACTTTTGGAGGGGAAATAACTGAGAGAAAAGAGAAAGAGTTTAGTTTTAGGCTAGCACGACATGTTTATAGCTTTTATAAGAAGCACAAACCAGCGTACTACTTTTTGATATCCTCCACACAGTGCAGATGTTTCCTGCTATCTCTCTAATATTGCAAAAAAATGGATCGACCAAATGCAGAATCAGGAAAAACTATGTTCTAAATTATCTGCCAAATGTTGCAAAACATTGTAGAAAACAACAGAAATGCAGGATGGAAACAAAAACCAACTGCTTCACGTGTAGCCTAGAAGAGCTACACACTAGGTATTAAAGTTTGCTGTTTCTGATCCATCTCTAACAGTACAATGCAAGGACAGGGGCAGAGCTCTGTATCAGATAGATGTAGACTGGCTGAACTAGCAGGTCCAGTTACTGCAGCAGCTGCTTCTTTTATTTGAGGTCAACAACCTACCTTATTAGTCGTTCAGGCCTGCTTAGCATCTGATTTATGACAATATTAGGATCCAAGGTGTTAAGATTTAAAACTTTTTTTTTTCTTTCTTTGTACTTGTTTCAGCAGTGTCAGAATGGTAAGCCTTTACAGATATTGGCCAACTATGAAAGAAAAGGGTGGAATCCAAAATAATCTGTTGCGTAAGACCAGACCCTTTCCATTCATTTTTGGAGCACTAATTTTGTGCCTCCTTTCCAGGCTTTCGACATTTTTTAAATAGGGAAGCGACATTAACCATCTTATGCCTTTGCGTCACAAAAAACAAAAAAACAAACACATAAAACAAATGTACCAGTGGAAACAAAAATACATTTTATGAATCATGTCCCTCCATTTGGTTCTAATGAAGATTTTAAGGTTCTAATTTATTTTAAAAGAAAACTTTTTTTTTTTTTATCCAAGAGAAACAAAAATCGTAACTCCTCTCAAACTTGCATGCCTATATTTAAAAAAACTTACATTGACATTACTTCTAAACAAAAGCCATGAACCCCACGCTTCTGAATCTGGGTATAAAAGCAGCAGAGCCGTTCAGGAAAATCAACGTTAAGGTATCTATTAAAGAGACAGAGAAGCCTTCTATGTCATGGAGGTCACGGGCACTTACACAAGTAGAAGCAAAGGTCTGGATCCTCTAGATGTTTCCTCACAAACTCCCTCACAGCACCCACTGCAAAGGCAGGAAGGGGTTTATGAAGCGTGCAATACATGAAATGAAAAGGTGCAGATGTCACGTCCAAGCGAAAGGTTGCTCAAAATCATTAGGCTGGCTGCTTTTCAAACCAGACCCCAACACCTTTTGGACTGACAGAGTTTGCTTTGATATTCTGGTGCCACTCAATCCAATTGAGAGAAGGGGGGTATAATACAAGTATTAGAAGGACAGCATACATCAATAACCAGATGAAACCATGGCAAATACTAGAAAGGAACTCCAAACGGTGGGTAGAACGTAAAGGATAATCAATCCCAATGCACAACACAAGCAGCAGGACAAGGAGTTATCAAAATGAGGTGCTGGTTTTTACTCTGCAGCTACTTGACCATTTGGAAATGATGTCCACACTTAAAATAATATCAATTTTTTTTTTATTATTTACAGTATAATTGTAAATCTCGAAAAACTACTCACTTCTAAATCTTTTGTAGTCATCTTTGTATTACTTTAGTATAAATACATGTTAATTTGGATTCATATGTTGTTTTTTTCTGACTTTATGTGAATGAAAAGACACACATTTGCCCGTTTTCCCATTGGAAATAGTGATATTTTGAAATATCACTGTCCTGGTCACAAAAGCAAAGTTTGTGGGGAATAATAGCCATTTTCTATACTTTTGAGGCATAAGCAATTAGGAAATAACACTTACTACCCAGGAACAAAAATTGTGTTACATAGTGTTATTATACTTTGGGAAGGCATGTTTAAAAGCTTGGCCTCTGTCAATTTACTGTACCTGTTTTTATTATGATCATGATTATATCTTTTTTTAAACAGTCCAGGTTAACCGTATCCAGACTAGCATTACAGACATATCTGTGGGGAGCATTTTTCAATGCTAGGCTCCCATCCAGAAGATGGTGGTTGGGGCTATGACTGGGTGACATTCCAGCCCACGTGCTGAAGGGTTTAGCTGCTCTACCTCCCCTGGACCACCATGGCATGCACTGGAAGACTTTTATTACACCCAAAGGAAAACCAGATTGCAGGCTGGAGGATAATTACCAAGCAGACCTCAGACCACATACCAAGGAGAAATGTATCTGATCATCAAGCAGGTAAGCCTGGTAATAAGGCCAAACCTCCCACTTTCCGCATAATGGCATTTTACTTTAACTCACATTTGTATTCTCAACACCAAAATGAAATGAAGAAGCACACTTGAATATATATATATATATATATATTATATATATATATATATATATATATATATATATATATATATATACATAAAGTAAAAAAGTAAGCTAATAGTTCTGTAGTTCCTGAGGTCTTCTTTATCTCCTTTCTTATGTAAAAATATCATTAATGCATTGTTCCAGTCATTTGTCACTTTATTTTGCTTAATACAATCTGTAAAAATATGCGACAGTATTTTTGCCATTTCTTCACCTCCTTCTTTCACATACTTTGAGGTACGTGGAACGAAAAATGAGAAACGTCCCGGGTTTGTTGACCTTTGGCCTTAAATTTCCCAAAGCAGAACACTTTCTGGTCTCCTAGTTTTCCCACACATAATTCCTCTACACCAAAACAGTGTTACATAATAACATTAAACAATATTATACAATAAACTGAAAAGAGCAAGCTGTAAAACCACTCTTCCAGTTTGAGCAGGAAAGCTGTGGGACACTTTTACAACAACAAAGTGTTTGTGTGTGTAAAACAGGGTGCAGGAATAGGAGCCAAACCCTCTTCAGAACATTAGCTGGAAGAGTCTAATAAAATTAAACCATCGCAAGAATGAAAGCGACAGACATCAAAGTCGAGTCAAATTGCACAAGCTGTTTGATCTCTCCCTTTTTTTTTTTTTTTTTTTTTTTTTATTAAGATTCAGCCTGGCTCATGTAGAGCCCTTAACTGGTCTTCATTAGTTCAAACCCCTCTAAAATGACTTTATTACTGCAGTTTTAAATTCACCAGTTTCAGGGAAAGACAACAACTAAAATTAGCACTGTTAAAAAAAACAACACAGGGTGAAGCAGGAGGAGGTAATTGAAGGATGCAGATCTGGCAAATTACCGTCCAATATCCCGTTATAGCCTTCCGATAACCACCACTGGTGTATATTGGTACTGGTATTTAAGACTAAATTTTGTAAAAACAAGCAATGAGTGAGGAAAGACATAACAACCTGTGGCTATGACTGTCCTCGCATACGACTTATTTTTGCATTACCCACACAGAACCATCAAGTCTCCTGTCTGTCCGACTGAAAAACCAATACATGCAATCATTTCTGCTCATTGTATACTGCTGTGGTGAAGCTGGAGGCGTAAGATGCTGTGTCGACTGGGATGAAGAGGGGACTTGGGGGAACAGTTTCTGGTAGGTAAAAGTTACAGTAAAAATAGACACAAAATCATAAAACTAAACTACTCCACTAAAATGCTGCATGCATTTGTATTTTTCGTTTAGTGCTGTATAGCAAGCATATTCCTGACAGACCCAGGGCCAGTTATAACTGGAATTACAATTAGAGCAGAACTACACTAAAAAGTAACACTATCATGTTTACTCTGTTTACTCTAAATAACCAAACAGTAACTCACAGGTACAAATACAGAATCATACTATATAACTTTCTTTTTTTTTTCAAGTAAATGGGGTCACCAAAAGGGGTTGAAAATACAAGAATAAGGACAAATGCATAACTGAACTGGAAATTGATGAATATGTGGTTTAATTACAATGACAAGGTCCGATTCCTGACATGGGATATATAAGAAATACACCTGCACCAGCAGCTGGCATGCTTTTCTTCAGCAAAAATCGTTTATACTGACATGACACAAACCAGACTGATGATGGCTTTGTATTATACTGTTGCCAAACGTTGCATGTGTGGCCAACCTTGAAGATTTTTAGTGCCTTAAAGATTCATCATTGTATTGCCACTTCGAATGAGGTCTTGTCTTAAATATGCTGTTAAACATAATGGTTGCAACAGTGGGCAACCTACAAAAAATAAGTGAGGTCTTACTTTAAAAAAAACAAAACAAACACAAAACAAAACATGCCTTCTCTAACTGGCCATGTGGGGGCCTGCTTTGAACTCACTGAGAAATAGAAATCCTGTGAGGTGTAATGGAGGCAGGTTTAACACTTGAGCAAGATTGTTAATGGCTATAGCTCATCTGAGGATTATTTTCCAAAGTGAACTACTTAAGAAATACACCTGGAACAGTAAGCATACCCCTGGTTCCTACAGATCTCAGATTTCTCCATCCACATCTGTGCGTTTCCACTGCCCCATAGTGCTTTCTCTTATATTACAATAATGATTTGATGCTGTACGTTTGTAAAACGCTTTAACAAAAAGAGACATTTTCAACCGAGGCAGAGAAACAACAGGCGTCTATTTGTGTGGCTGTCAAAATGTTAATGCCAACTTGTGGTAAAATCTGCTACAAAAGCACAGGGATGAGAGTGTAGATAATGTTAGCTGAAAGTACCATGCACAGACCACTAGTGGCACCAGATCAAGCTGGATGTAGCCTGTGTAACAGGGGGATGTCAAGGGCTAGTCAAACACATTTTATGACTTAATTGAACCAAATCCATAAAACTATTCCTGCATTGCACGTGATGTGGGTTTAGGAAGAGTAATTTGAGAAAAAAATGACTTGCTGTAATGCTTTTTAAAATAAGTTATTAATAAGTATTTATTTTTTATTGCCCCTTTTTGGTTATATATGTGTGTGTGTGTGTGTGTGTGTGTGTGTGTGTGTGTGTGTGTGTGTGTGTGTGTGTGTGTGTGTGTATATATATATATATATATATATATATATATATATATATATATATATATATATATATAAAAATATAAAAATTGCAGCCACAGAGAGTGCCAAAAAAAAAACCAATAAAAACAATGCTGTAAATAAACAATAGAAACCTCGCTGTAAATCACTTAAGCCTCTGGTGCTATTGAGGTTTCAGGGCTCCTGATCCTCGTGAGAGTCTGCTCAGCACCCCACCAGAACTGCTTTCTGTATGAATATGTTGTGAGACAACATCACGCAAACTGCAGATGCCACACAACACATGTCTGAATACAAAACTACTTAAAAAAAAGAACAAGAAACATGAAAGGGTTTCTGAAAAATTCAGTTACACTTACCCAAAGGAATGAATATTTTATATCAGTTGATATTATTGGGGGATAAACATAGAAACTGAATTTAATCATTTATGATGCTTTAAACTTTGTCCAATTTGATTTCCTGAACGTTTTGAAGACTTCTAGATTTTGTCGACCTGCCCTTTTTGACAGCTGATATTGTAGATAAACAGATCAAAATTAACAAACTGTATTAACATCTCACCTGTTTCCAAAGGTCGAAAGAATCCTTGCAAAACATGTCTGTCAGGGAACTGAACTCTCAACACAACCTGTCCAACGCAAGATGACATCATCAGCAAGCAAGTCCTTGAATTGTATTTACAAACACAAAAGGATCAGACTAACATTTTCTTTAAATGTGTACGATTGTTTCGGTAGAGAGAGGAGTACAAGCACTGACCTTGGGGTATCGTTCTATCTTTTCTTTCATCCGAGACTCCCTCAAGGACTTTGTCAGCAGTGGAGCCTCTTCAAGAACCTCCCTGAAAATTAATGCAAAAGCACAAAAAACTATAACAGGATACCACTGTGGAACAAGCAGCCTGCACTGCCTGTATATGTCATCGCGAGCCTCACCGAATACATACATGATGGAGTTGACTCCCTTAAATTAAATAAATTAAATAATCTTAATCTTAATCTAAACACTGTTAATGGGTTTCCACTGTAGAGGTCAGATGGAAGCTCAATCTGTTCATTTAGGACAGCGTGGTTAAGATCAGTCACTCTTTACATTTCTTTACTGTTTTCTTTTAAATATACAGTTTAAATGTGGATTAATGTGAAGTTGTCTTGAAAGAAGTACCGTATACTGAATAAAGATGTTCAACTCAATTTGGGCGTTTCTTCATCATTCTGATACAGCAAATTGCCAAACCCTATTATATTGAACAACCTGACATAATGAACATTTCTCCAGGTCCCCGGAGGGGGGGGGGGGGTTCGTTATAATTAAGTTATTAAGACTGTACATCAAAAATGAAATAAAAGAACGCGCCATTCTCATCAATCGCTATACAAGCAGGAAAAATCTCCTAACCCAGCTTTGAGACTGGGCTCAAAAAAAGAAGAAGAAAAAAAGAAAAGCTGTTATGGGAACAGTTTAATGTGGGTGAGCACAGTTTAGAGGTTCACCAGAACAGGTCATAAAAACTAAATGAACCACTAGTACTGGAAACCAAGAAGGTGTGGCAATTTCCCTAATTATGTCTTGCTTATAAAAAAACACTTTTTTTTTTTTAAAGTAATGTCAAATTTCTGGTCATAAACTTTGATTTATGGCTTTAGTGAATGCCTTGTGAGAACTGTGGTTATTACACAATTTGAGGCGATTACAAAGACAAATCTTAACCAATAGGAACGCTGCAGGGCATTAAGAACATAGTTAGCTTGAGATGTGTTAATGAGAAATGCTCTTCAATTAAAATTGTATGTTAAAACAAAATAACTGAAAACAGATTGGGTCTTGTGTCTTGAACTGGGTTGCAAAGTAGAAACAAGCTGTATTAGCTATGATATAACTTAGTTACTCCTAAGATGCATGCAAATACAGTGTGAGTGACACAACTTATGTATCTTTCCTGTATGCATGCTATCCTGGGAGTCTACATAGTAAAAAAAACCTAAGCAATGCCTTTTGTTACTCAGTATTTGCTCAGACTTGGAAAAAACTGGGTATATTATTTAAGAATATGCACCATCCCAGATCAAATTTAAATAAAAAAATGAAAAAATAATTAAAATAATAATAATAATAATTATTATTATTATTATTATTATAAAACATAATTATCCAAAGCCCCAAAACAGGCTTTTGTCTTATCAGATTTGGTTTAACAGGAAAACAGGAAGCAGAGCTTACCTTTCACTCTTGAGCTGTGCAAAACGCTTCCTGATGTCATCAACGGTCACCTGGAAGAACTCATCAGGCAGGTCTTCAGTGAAGAGCTCCCCTTGCTGATGGTGCCCCGCATCCATGTGATACACCAGGGCCTCTCGATCGATGGGCTGAGATACAGAAAGCACAGGGACCCTCAACAGCACTGTAGCATTCTCAATAGGGCATCCAGGGCGACACTTATTTTGAAACTTGCAAAATATATATTTTTTTGCACTCTTGGACCTACAATTAGGCCACTATCAAAGCCAAATAAGTGCAAACTTTATTTCATTTATAAGAAACATCTGTTCTTAAGCATGGGGTCCTGGAACCTACTCTACACATTCTGCTATGACCATAAATGCACATTACTCAATCCCTGCGGTGGTGTAGTTACAGTAAACTTTCATGGCTTCCAGTCTTTTGTCCCCCCCCCCTCATATTTTCTTCATAGCAGTATCTGGAAAGTGTGTCCTGTTTCAATGCAGTATTTTTGTTTAGCGCAAACAGTAATCTTCCATCTCTAAATACCCACAAAGCAACAAATGGTGGGAGTACAATTAAAAACGCTTCGGGAGCAAGGCACGATCCCTGAGCATTTATACATACTCGCACAAGCGTAACTTTGTATAATTTGAGTTCCTCTCAGCACTGAACATATCTGGGAGCCTGGGGGGCCTGTGCATGTGTTCAGCCTCAGCAGGGCACTGGTCACGCTTGCGTGAGTACCTGAACGGTTGCAGGAGCTTGTTGGAAATGATGGACTGGCATTCTTCTTGTAGGAAACGGCTCATTTACATTTAAAAGAGAGGCTAGGACTTGCACTTGCACTGATGACAAGGAACAAGTGTAGCGAATGAAGTACATATTAGTGCAGATTAAAGAACATGAATGAGCTGTTTCAGTAGCTCCTAAACCACGGGATCACTAAAACAGTTTACTTCAATTTGACAGTAATTTTTAAACGTTACAGCTACTAGGTATCCCAGCTGAGCTGTGTAATTCTACTGTGTAATAGAATTCTACAGAATTGCACTAACTCCCTGATCCTGTCTGAGTTAATACAAAAGATTAACCAACTTAACCAAAACAGAAACTCTAAGTGAAACTACTTCTGAATAATTAAAGTTTCTGACATCAAAGGTAATTTGCTGGTTCGATCTGCTAAACATCCAAAGCACAGAATTTCTGTGTAGATTTGTAAATGTGTATATGATTTTCCTTTCATATCGTTCTTCCCATATATTTAAGCTAAATCCTTAAAATCCCTTTATAGCTACATAGGCAGTTCATTTTAGATTCCATCCAGCAACATTAGAAATATAACTATCAATAATTCTGTCCCAAGCACCACCCTTTTCTCTTTTCATCAATTTCAATCCATTTCAAAAAGACAAGATACTGTCTACCAACAACAAAAAACACTTGCTGTAAGGAATGAAATGACAAGACAGGCTGTACATATTATATTTCCTTTATATATATATATATATATATATATATATATATAAAAAGCACCACTACAATTCCCAAGTGCAGACAGTGTGCTTGGCTCCACTGAAAGCTTTCTGTGGTGCGACCTTTTGGCTAAACCAGCAGCCATGGTCTCCCAGCATAAGCCAAGTCCACAGTCAGCCTTTACCCACAGCTATGATGCTTCATATTAGAGCAGAGATGACAGCCAACCCTTTAATCTGTCACTTTGTACTTTATCCTCATTCATTTTCTCATTGTATATAATTCAGCCTGACATCTGTGCTCATCTAAGAAGACACTGATAGGAGTTGTATTTATTCCTTGTCTCCACGAGTCCCTGGTAGCTTTGGGCGGACCTCCACGTGGAGTGGGCTATGCCCACTTGCTAAACCTGGGCTGGCAGAGTACTAGTTGAGTTGCAGAAGATTTTTTAATGTTGGGAAACTAAACAATATTTTGATACATATAAGGGTGACAATGAGCCCCAAGGGTATACCCAATTACAGCGGGCCGAGCCTGCAGTTTGAACGGAACGTGAAAATGCTGACTTATTACATTTTAAAGACCTGTTTGTTTTACCTCTAAAACCTCCCCGTCCTCAGTAGTCGGCTCTTCGTTTCTGGAACCCAGCGACTTCTAAAACAAATAATGAAAACACAAAATAACAAATGACAAAAGCATTCTTAAAAGGCTGATGAAATTACAAGGCTTCGCTTGCTATTTTTGCTGCTGGAAATGAAATTTAGAAAAGTCAACAACAGCCAGCGTGGCTGGTGGAGCATATTTTTTTTTTTCAACAAAATATACTGCTGTCCACTTTAAGTACAGGGTTACACAGGCCTAATTACAGTATTCTATTGGGGTATGCGAGATATGTCTCTACGAAGATATGATGGCCAGTATGCCATTTCTGTAAAGGAAATGTCGAGTTTTCTGAGTGCACAGTTTTAGATCTATAATAATGTGTGTTCTTAAAACGTTAAACTGAGAAAAATCATATTGAATTTGAGGTGGGTGACAGTGTGTTACAAATCTTTGCACTAACTCAATATCAAGCCCAATCATCTGAATGTATGAAGAGGGATTTTTAATACATGCCCAAAAAACATCTCAGGGATGTTAGATATTTTGGACATGCCCAATAAATCACTTTTTCTTCAAAGAACCCTGCAATCAAAAATATACAACAATTCCCTCATTACAGTCTGAAGTTTATTTCAGGCCATTTTCTCCAAACCAGGCAATTAAACACAGTCTTTCTGTCCATCAGAAACTGGAACTGTGTTACAATGAAGTGCACGGGTTCAAGAATTTAAAACGACAACGTTACAGCCCTGATCTGCCAACTGTGGAACGATGCCAGGATCCAAGTTGCCAAAGTTTCAATGCCCAAAACACCACAGCTTTATTCCTTACAATATATTACTGCTAAAATGTCACCAATGTCACGAATTGTAACAAACTACTAGAAGTCAATGACCTTGATAATACCATTCCAAGTACCTTCTCTCAAACAGTTTCTAACATAGTTTAACAAGCTGGGAAAGCCAGGCCAGTAGTAATCTTTCTTTGTATGTCCTGTTGTCTCTGTCCCCAGACTGAATGGAACATAGATTAGTGAACAGAACTTGGAACATGTAACTCAATGTAAAACATTTACAGTGCACAGAATTCAATCTGTAACCCCAACAACCCAATACATCATATCATTTTGGGAATGAATCATTACTATACAATAAAAAATAAAACCAAAGCTGCTACAAAGTTAAAAGAAATTATTTATGTAGCCGGATATAAACATAGTAATGAACGGAGTGTCTCCAACTATGTGTACTGGATTAGCCTACTCTTTTCAAGAGTCTCATATATAGAAATACCAAGATCAAGAAAAATAAAGTCTCACAACCTGTGCTAAATTTAGGCAGATTGTGCCATAATTCAAATAATTCAGTTTCCACACTAAGTTTTACAGTGGAATCTCATTATATTTGTAGAGCACCATAGTATAATGAGATTCTGGGATTGTGGAGACCATGGAAGACGCCTGAAGTCTCAGTCATGCTCCTCAAACAACTCATGCACAATTCTGGCAAGGTGGATGAGTGCACTATCGTCTTAAAAAAAGCCATTGCCATCCAAGTACAAACACATCACTGATGCGTGGACCTGATCCACAGCAATGCTGAAGTGAACTTTGTCAGGGATCACATGTCACATCACATGATCAACCTCATTTGTATTTATAAGTCACAGTGATGCCAAAGTCAATGGGGTCCTAATAAAGTGGCCAGGCAGCGTATATTAATTCATTAACAAAACATGAACCAAAGTCCATTACGGCACTAGGTTCCATACTGTTCGTCACTGATGGTGCCATCTGACGCTACTCTGTTGGGATTGTCTCATCTCCTCCGGCCCGCTCTAGGCTTGTGGTTTGATCTGTTAAGTGTTTTTTTTTTGGCTCCACAGCTGTCAGCAGTCAACAGTTCATGGTCAAAAAAAAAAGAAAAAAAGAAAGCAACAGAAATATGAAAATATTCCTTTTCATCTTGACTGTTTGATTGCTGCTGCTAGTACTGGCTCTTTATACAACAGAGTGTTACTTTTATATGCAATTCCAAGATACAATTTCTATAAAATTGATATTTGAACACCGGGTCACACAGCTATTTAACAGATAGATATATAGACATGCAATTGAAATACTTTGCAAACACCTACGGAATTCATGCTTTCTGCCTTCCATATCAAAGCATCAAACCAACTGTTTACGAATTGGAAAACACAGAAGGCATGGTGCTCGGCTCTAAACAATCATTACTGCATAGAAGCTCTGGAAGGTACTGGCTCAAAGCTGCTCTTGTTGAGGCTTTTTCTTCTAGGATGCTATACATTTCAAGGCTCGAGAAACCAAGGTTAAAGTACTTGATCTAACGATTATCCACTGATCTGGAAAGAAAACCATCTTCAAGGTCTTTGATCAGGAAGTTGTACCCATCTCTCCGACCTCCCTAATTGTAACAGTCCATATGGTGTCCCCCCTGAGGCAGACCGCCTCATAGTCAGATATCAAAGCTGTGTATTTACAGTTATCTCAGTGTATGTGAAGGAAGTAATCAGGACTGTTAGGGGTCAAAGCACAGGCCCAGGACAGGAACAAAAATGACTGACTTCAAAGCGAGGTGATCTTCAAACTGTTGTTGTAACTCGGAACTATAAACACTATAATCAAGAAAGTTAAAATAAAAAAAAAAATTAAAAATTCAGCTCTGATCTGTAAAGGGGCATTTAAGTAAAACTACTTCTGAATAATTAAAGTTTCTGACATCAAAGGCTATTCGCTGGTTCGGTCTGCTAAACATCCAGTGCACAGAAAAATACAGCTACAGTGCATACTTTATACAGTCCTCCCACCATGTAAAACATTAACGGAAAATATTCAGGTTCCTGTCTTATTAAAACAAGTGCACCTTTCAAGTTGAGGACTTTATTTTGAAGACGACAGCATGCAATGACATTGCATGCAAACTTTTTGAAAGAAAAAACACAAGAAAACACAGCAGGCACGCATTCTATAATGCTTTACAATCAATCAAACATTATCAGATACTGAGACTTGAAATCAAAGAATCAAGGCAATGATCAAGGTGATAAAGATGTCAAGCAATTTGTTTCAGTGTTAAGAAAAACATAAAATGCTTACTGACCTAAAGGTATCTGGGTTTTTGTAGTATAAAAAGGCAAAATGAGCTCTTACCTTCTCTTAAAAAATATATTTTACTTCAAGCCTTGCGTAACTTAAAAGATATAATTTGTAGAAAAAGAGGTATAAAGGTTGACAGTGTGAAAATAACCATAGTTGTAAAATTAAATACTATTCTACTTTATCTCCTTTGGAAATGAAAAAAAGAGAAGCTCTGTGAATGAACTTTGGAAAAATAAGCTCTGTAAATGACATGTGGCGGCACAAGATGTTGCAGCTAAACTTCTCTGGGGGCATGGAAAAAGTTTACAGACAGCCGTTTGGATGAAGGGTTTTTGCCACTGGAATAGAAACTTGTGGAAAATGTTGGGGGATACCAGTTTCAGTTACATGCTGTTGAAAACAATTCAGAACTTGGTCAAATGATTAATGACAGAATGAGACTGAAGGATATCTGCTAAACTTCAATCTGTCACTTTCTCTTTAATGCTTCTGGAAACTTAATTCACTAGGGGTGATGGAATCTAAGTATAATCCAGTGTTGATCTTTGGTATTTATATCAAACAAACACACTAACACAGTCCTGTTGAAAAGTCTGACTGATTGGCAGCAATAGTCTGAATCTTTGATGTTTTTAAAAGCGATCTTGGGAGGATAATAAAGGAGTCCAAGATGAACTGATTTAAAACATCCAAATGCTGAAGCAAGGGAAAGCATGGGATTGCAATAAGGAGGCTCCAGCAAAACAGCTGGTCTAAAGGGTAAAGAAGAGGAACCTTAAGAACTGTAAACATGAACTGGAACAATGTGCATTGCAGAGTTATTAAACCAAAACAGAAATTCCACATTGATCCATAACAGGGTTTGTAAATCTGTATAATAAAACAGGTTCAACAGTGTTCGACCTACAGCATGAGTGAGCAGCTAATCACTCATCCTTCTTGGCTAAACATTATAAATATCAGGGAGAGCAGCTACTAAAAAAATAAATAAAAACTTGGTTCTTACCTTGGCACTGGACTCAGAACAGGTTTTGGACTTTTTTGCCTTTGGCGGACCTCCAGGGGAGGAAAGGGATGCCAGTGAGTTGGAAGGAGACAGTTTGCCTGCTGTTTCCTGTCCCTCAGCCCCTGGTCCTCCGAGTCGCTGCCCCCCTCCAGAAAATGGCACAAAGGTACTCGGTGTTGGACCTGGGTCTGTTGAGGGCTCTTGCTTAATGTTCTTGGGTCGTTCAGAAGAAGGTCCTGGGCATTCTGAAGATGGCTCTGGTTTTGATTCTTGCTTTTCGATCGCCTCATCTTTTATTGGCACTAACCTTACAGCTTCCTCCTTAATATCGACATTCAAGACGGATTCTTTTTTGTGGCTGACGGCCTCTCCAGCATTATTTTGCATCTCTGTAGAAATGGCACTTGAAGCTGGCTTCTGCACAGGTATTTCTACATCTTTCTTACATGGGGCAGCTTCCACGCCTGCAGACGGTTCAACTTCTTCCTTTGGCTTCATTTCAACAGCACCCCCCATTTCCATCGTCTCCGTCTGCTCAAGCACTTTGGATTGCTTCAGGATATATCTACAATGGGCGAAACAGAAAACAAAAACATGTTTTAAAAATCAAGAGAGCCCCCAGGAGAAAAATACCCTAAG
Organism: Polyodon spathula; assembly: GCF_017654505.1. NCBI lineage: Eukaryota > Metazoa > Chordata > Actinopteri > Acipenseriformes > Polyodontidae > Polyodon > Polyodon spathula. Next base: position 26,613,543 of record NC_054554.1, on the reverse strand, counting down.
CATTTCCAAATGGAGGAGAAAAAAAAAGAATGTTTCTTGATCTGAGTGTTGGGGAGGTGGGCACGCAATTTGTTAGATTCCTCCTTAGGAAAACAGTTCTCTCACCTGACTATGGCACTGCCACCAGTTAGCCCAAGGGATTTCAGGGTCATTTTCTTTAGTGCTTCTTCGCCAGCTATCTGTAACAAGTAATTTCAGTTCAGTACTTTTCTTTACAATTTTACAATCTCTAATGATATTGTTTGCAGATGCAGGCTGGTAAATTGCAATATTTTTTTTAATTTAGTTCACCTTTCCTAACAAAGCAGATGTATTTGTTGGCATTGAGGAGAACAATGATATTATAAAACTGAAAGATTAATGGAATCTAGTCTTTATCCCATTCAATACTACAGTAAATACTTAATTACAATAATCATAAACAAATAATTGAGACTTGTGACAAAGACAACATTCAAGGATAAGTTGTACAATTTTTAATTGGTAGTTTAAAAAACATCTCAACCTCCGTTTACCCAGAACATGTACAGATCTTTAACAAAATGAATACCTCTCTAAAGAAAATATTATTATTAAGAGGGAATGAAAGATCAAAATCATTTACATTTTAACACAATTTTTTTGGTGCTTGGGTTCACAAAAGCATGTAAACTGCTCCTGTAGTACCATCTATCTAACACTGTTTTACCATCATAATTCCTCACTGACTACCAAAATCATAGTGGAACGCTATTAAATAACAAACAGAGAACCCAAGCATAAGATGCATGTGTGTGTGTGATGGTGTTTGTCCTGAATACTGTTAACAACAGCAAAGAGAAACTATGTGGCATGCAGTGGCACACAGTCAAGGCAACCTGTATACAACATTAGCAACTATTTTCCAATCAATTTGCTGTTTAATTCAGTGTCTGCATGTATAGCATTAAACCCAGCAAAGAAGATAATGCTGCTGTAATAACTTTTTTTTCTGGCTAATAAAAAAAAAGAAATGGCAATATCACGTAGCCTGCGGTGCTTGCACCAATAAAAACAAAAAACAAAAAAAAAAAACCCTGTAAGAGCGCTTTGACCTACCTCGTCTCTCATATAAACACAGAGCGGAGTGGATTCCAACAGCTGTGGCTCAGGAATCCTGCGGAGAACAGAAGGAAAGCTTTGAAGAACTTGACCTTTTGGAACAATAAAACCAAAATCTTCAAACGCCCCAAGATAGACAGACTAGTAACCCAGTGAACTAAGTGTCTGTTAGATATGATTGATATTAAAAATGGCAGGGGGCTTTTTGTTTTGTTTTCTTTTTAAAAAATAATTTATGTTGTTGGGAGGGAAAAAACAAAACAAAACAAAATTGCCTAGATACAGTCCAATTCCCTTCTTGATTCCAACAACAGTGCGTTTGACTTGTCGTTCGGGGCTAATCAGAATGACATTCTTGCACTGAATTTCCTGCAACTGTTGTTCAGCTCATAGACCTGGTTCTTTACACAGTACGCATCTTCTTACGCAGTACGCATCAGCTCTTAGTAAATCTCATCCCAGTGTGAAATCTGGCTGCTGCTGATGCAGTATACTCTTCAATCTGCACAAAAAAATGCCCCTACCATGTAATTCCATCCTCTTTTTCTGATTTGTCCCCAGCTGGAACAATCGCAGCTTTTGACTGTTCAAGGGTAAATCAGCTCATTAACAAACGGTTGATTAGCAAAAGGATTGTCATATTATTATTTATTTCTCAAGAAATGATCACTTTTAAAATGCAGATTAATCGTTTATTTCCTGATCATTTTCTAAAAGGTATGTTCCCTTATATATGTATAAAGTGTAATTTTTTTTTATTTTTAATTCTTATTTATTATAACACATGTGATGGAATGCCAGCTCACAAACAAAGAAAAATTTGCTTTCTGCTCCTGTTTAAGAGTGATGTAATCTTAGAAATAATATGAAACTACAAAAGGAAACTCTTAGTGTGGTTCATTTTAAATGAACACCTGTCTGCAATATGGGCTTGGACTGCTGCAAGGTCAGGGCAACACTGCAACCCCGCTGCTTTGATGCTAGGCATGTTTCAGAAGTAAAGCCTGCTTTGGGCAACTCTACAGAGCACGCAAAGAATCTATTGACACTTTAGCTTTTAAATGAAATAAGATCACAGAACAGCCTGCGTCATCAGAATTTCTGGGTCTAAAAGCCCATCAAACGAAGAAAAAAACTCGTAAATCGTCCTCTCTCATTTCCAGTGCTTAAAGGTGACATTATGTAAGATTTTTTTCTGTGTTCAAATTGATTGCACTGCGTAGGTTAGCAGAATTGATGCAGGCACCTGGAAACCTCTTTGTACTGTGACCTGATGCACTCAAGAATTAATGCATGGAAATCTCAAATTCGAATGCAAATGGCGTCACACTGAAACTTGGATTAGTAAAACAGTTCTGGCCAGGCTTGGACAGATTTTTATCAGTAACACTATGGTGTTTGGTAGTTGTTTTGGACATCAAGGTGTAGGAAAGTCCATCGCTTAAAACATTAAAATTAAAGTGCGTTGCTTCCATAACTGAAAAAAAAATCTCTTGCTTACTTAACTATTTGTTGTCTATCGGAAAATGTCTGAAAGTCTCTTGCTTGATGTTTTAATCAAACAAATCAACTTAAAAAATACTGTCAACCAATTGCTCTGAATCAAAATAAAAAAAAAAAAACAACCAGCCCTGATCATTGCATGACATTATGACGGTTACCCCGCACTAAAACTTGAACTGAATGGTGTGCTTTGTAAAAGTGTTAACAATATGTTCTGCAGCAGAGCTGTCAGGCCAAGGCTTGCTGTTGGAGCCTGCACGCTTCAGGCACACTCCATATGCTAATCCTTACAGGCCACTTGGGACAACAGTGTTGACAGTGTGGATTTAAGGTTCAGCAGGTCAGAGGTCAGCTGTGTCCTTCTGACATGAAAGCATGTTGGGTTCACCTTGCTCCAAGTGCCGTACTTTTGTTCTGTGACCAGCTGCACCTACAGAACCTGGGCTAACCATAGCTGGCATTAAACCGAAACAGAAGCCCTGTGTTTACGACCCCTTCGCTTTGAAGGTTCAATCATTTAAGGAAACGTTATAGATATTCATCTGATTCCAGAGATATGGACAACAGCAGCTTTTGGTTTAGACTTTGGCTGATGCACTTTTTTTTTTTAACTGCAGCATGTAACAGGGTCATACCTGTCAGCCCTATGAAAACAAAAGATAAAATATTTCACATCCATATTGCCTTTCTTAAAGTTGTTCTTTTAGATTTCATTGATAAAACATTGCTAAGTACTAACACACAAGTTAAAATGCTTCTGCTCTCCATATGCACATATGGTCTGCAAATATTGTTTAGGAAAATTAATAACTTTGGGAGGGAGAAAAACAATAACTGTTAAGCAATCTTCCACTGGATGTCCGACCGTTTTGATTGTATCGTATATATGAAGCCAAATTAATATACACACTCCACTTGTTTAGATAATGTCCCATTAAATAATTAAAAAACAAGACCCTTCCATAAGATGATTTACATTAAGAAACAGATTGAAATGCTTGGAAATCCATGTCGATGGAGCACATGGTCTCGTCAGAGCTTGTGGTTCGTGCTGCACATCACCACAAAGGGTTAAAGTTAATTCCGGGGTACTAGCTCTAAGCTATAAATGACAGTCATTTAAATTCTGTAAACACTAACATCTTGGCAAAGCATTCAGCAGACTAAGATCTTCCACAAAACTGACAACAGCAAAGAGGACAGAGGCTTTCCCAATGTCTTTCCAATGGGATTGGTTTGTACTGAAAACATGGAGGAGAGTCTATGCGGTTTGTGGTTGAAGTTGGGGATTATCATATTTAAAAAAAAATAAAAAAACGTGGCATTTAGAACGATTTACTCATGAAGACACATTATGAAACCAAAAATACACTGTATATTTTTTAACTATTGTGTTTCTTTTTTTTCTGTTGTGTTTACATTTTTCATCTGAAATTGGAAGTGTTGTCTGTCATCCATATATTTCTGAGGTTTATTTGTTTTAAAGTTTTTTTTTTTGTTTTGTTTTTTTTAATTTGGTTTACATTTTCCATTTTAAATTGGAATTATCACCTGTCATCACAGTACACTTACGGTGTTCATTTTAATTTTGCGTGTTTCGTTTTTCGGTTTTGTTCCACTCAAAAATCCATGCAATCCAGTGAAAATATTTATGCCTCATTAAAATACTTGATAAGATATTATCCAGCAAGGGACATCATAAAACTTGATTTGGTTCAGTAAGTAGTGCCAGTTCTAGCTAGTGTTATAAAAGCACTTCATTTGAAGTCTGAGCTGTCTAATGGGGGGGCAAGAAAACATTCTGCTACTCATATTTTCATTGTAAAACAATATTTTTAGTGGTGACTGGTCAACACACAGAGACAGAACAAGTGATAAAAAAGGATTCATATCGAGTAGAGAACAGAGAACAGACATGGGCATTGCAAAATGACATATTGCACTGTGGCACTGTACGGTGTAAACGTTGAACTTATAACCCCTCCACTGCCCCACTCTTCTGATGCACTTTGATACTTTTTTTATTACTGTATTGCTGTATGCAATATTTTAGTTTTTTTGTTCAAATTGAAAACATATTTTTTTCAAAACACAGACACCCCCTCCATTCAAATGTACGGCGCCCATGAAAAAGTGACCACAATGCTAAACAATAAATGTTGTGACTTAATCATTCATGCTTATTTTTCAATATCTGTATAAAACTAGGACAGTCATACTGTTACATGAATTGCCACACTTTGAAGATAATGTGTCTGCATTAGTAAATTAATCACTTCTCAAAAGATCAATATTTGCTATTATTACTATTATTAAAACAGATCCACTGGATTATTTTTTTAAATAAATTGTTCCAATATGTGACTTTGTATAGACTGCAAGTGTCCCTAAATACTGAATAATTTAAAAAGAAATACCATTTATGTCAAATATACATATGCAAAATCATCTACTCCAAACAGCTCTCAGAATGAGCTTTTCATTTCATACAAAGGTACGTTTGTTTGTAACATGAGTTTACGGTAGTGAGGGTGAACTAGATAATTAAGTTTATCAGGCAGATATCTTCAAAGTAAGAGTGATCGCTTAGCTTTAAGGAATTCTGTGTACACCAGTAGTAGACATACAATGACTTCCACATTTTTTGCTCCATGGCAGCTGTGGGACTGTCGAGAAAAAGAAGTTCCTTGTCATGTTCAAGTTCACAGGCCATGACAATCTTGGGTATCTAACAGTGTCGTCATCCCCCCACCAGGCAACAGGAATCAAAAGGATTTTAGGCTTCATCTGCGGAATGTTAATTTCAAGAAGGGCCACCAGGGGTGCTGAATACTTATTTTTTGTTTTACAGAAACATATACAACACATCTAAGATGCCTTCACTGTACTGTATAACTGAAAACAAATGGATATTAATATGAAAATGATGTGTTAAATACATCTACCTGTGCATGAAACATTTCTAGGATATGGCTTGTTTGGAGTATGTAGGCTGATAAAATATAACCTGCCCAAAGAAGGCCTTAATCTAAACTACAAGCACGGCCTCTCCTACTCAGTGTACATCGCTTCACAGGGTGCATTCCACAAAGCCTGCCAAATCAACCACAGGGAACTCAGAAGTGAATGTGTGGTATGAACAAAATGAATCTGTGGCACACCACGTTTCACTGAAAACACCCAGCGTTAGATGGCCAGACCTGATGACCCACAAGCATGCGTCCAAGGTCAACAACCCATAATATTATTTTAATGTTAACCCTATTTGTGGGAGGAAGCGCTACAGAGTGGCTGCAGATACCACAAGTCCATTATCCAATTCATCACCAGGCTTCGTTGTGATGTGATGAACGATTTACCCGCAGCAGCAGAGCAAAGTGGCCAAGTGTCTTTAAAGCACAGACAAACAAGACTGTGCAATCTGAGATACAGCCATTGGTAATTACCCAGGTATTATGTGTAATTACACAGCCATTCACGCCAAGTAATCTGAAGTGCTAAATTCATACAAGCTAAATAGCATATTGTACTTCTCTGGCATTTATTTTGAACATCAAAAGAATAATTGTCTCTTCTGTTTCAAATTTAGTTTGAACAAAAGAAGAAAAGAAAAAAAAGTCAAGTATACCTGAATGAATGCTACTTGAATCTAAATAATTTTGACTGGTAGCAAAACTAACAAGTAGTTCTCCTGGAAATGATTTGTAACAACATGATTCTGATAGAGTTATAGCTTTGGCCTTTAGGATAGTTGAAAAAATCTGGGCTCTTTACCAACGATAAAAGTTTTAAACCTGTATTTTTCCTATTTGTTCCAACTCATTTTTCATAACTACTGCCCTATTTTAACAGCAGTTTGCAATTGGGGAAGGAGCCGTTTCAATTAAAAGGTCAATGCTATTTTTCTAATTTGTTTAGTCTGTGCACTCGGACCATAATGAATTTTCTGAGAATTCACATTCAGTGTTACTGTGCATATTAAATGAACTTTTTCACATCGTCCACCCCCCTGCAACTGTTGCTTTCCCGTATTTTCACTACCAGTTGCTTCATACAGCATAAACCATATCTTCTAGTGCGTCTCTCATTCCTTAGGGGCGCACGGTAACAGTGGTGGAAGATGCAGTTTGGGATTCGATAGCTCGGTTAGTTGGGCAGTATCATAACCCATTCAAACTCTGATAAATATTACCTCCTACCTTGTCAATCAAGTGACTCATTACATTGGTCTGTATGTAGGCTTGGCTGGCTTAAACATCATTCATTTCCAGACCGCTGGCTCTCAAAAGACTGCTGATGTCAGTTTTTAAAAGTTCCTCACCTTTTACCAAATGTATCTTTTTTTCCCCCCTAAGCACATGCTGTGATCAGAATTAACTGCTAGGGTGGTCTCAGACATCAGGCAATTTTATGTGAGTTCAGGTATTTTTCTGGTGGGGGGGTGGGGGCGTGTGGGGTCGAAAGTAAAAGGTCTCGCAGCATCAAAAGAACTTGATAGAAAATACTAGCTCAAGCTTTTATTATCAATTGTTATTAAAAGATAAAAGTGAATCTAAAATGTCTTTTATTCCATAAAGCAATCCCAAAGTCTGGACGTTTCTGTGGAAAATAATCAAGTTGTAAGATGATGTCATACGGATGAAAAAAGCTGTTTGACAGACAGTTGGACAGAGGCTCTGGCAATGTCTGAACTATGCTGTATAAAAATATTAAATCAAAGCAGGTGCCAACTGGAGGCATTTTAATGTACTCGCAGCGTCAGACAGAGATTGGCATCGCTCAGCGATGGCTTCGATTACAATAGAAGCTTGCTTGTGTAGCTTTTAGAACTCATAAAAAAGCACAGTTTGTGTTTACACAGCCAGGCACTTCCAAAACCACAGAGTAAGAAGAATTTGTGTTTGGAGCTTTCTTTATGATTTTTTTTTCACACTTTTTATAATGCTGGCAGGATCCTGCTATTGCAGCTGGATAATGTGATTAAGAGAGGTAATGTGCAAAATAAAAAAAGAAAAAAAGTAACAGATTCTTTTCAAAATAAAATATCTTGATTTAACAAATTAAAACTAATTTTGGGGTGGGGGTGTTGGATGCAAGAATGCATCACATTTCTATTAAGCTTTATACACAGGGTTTTAATAATTGAGCAACATGACCATCGAGATCAAAATAATATTCGTTGGCAAGATCAGTATAAAAAACATGGTGTGTGATTTATCTGTGTTGTTAATTTGTTATTAGGCTAAATATAACTTTATAATCATGTTTCTCTGCCTAAAGTCCCGCATTTTGTAGGAATCAAGCTGCACTGCATAGTATTTTGTTCAAGATTGATTACCACATGCTGGACACGCTAAAGACCAACATTGCCTGGCGCTGTGCTGCAACACTTCCTCTAGAGGGAGCTCAGAATAGGCAATGGGGTCAGTCATTTCTATGCCTTTTAAGTCCCAGCCAAGCTGTGGGTTTTAAATGCCGCTGCCAATTCTCTAAGCCGCCCAGTCTGATCCCTGTGTGTGCAACTGCCAAGACAGAGATTCTGGTTCATCATCCTGAATTCTCTAAGGAAAAGAGAGAGACTGCACAGAGGATACAACTTTGCAGGTTAACTATGTAACTGTTCGACAGCTTAGGGAAGTGCGAATGTCTAATATAGATTTAATTTAGAAAGAAGACAGGCACTGTCCATTTTTTTAATTTTATTCAGATTTCACCTGCTGGCTGAAGCCTCTGTATTTTTCATTTAACAAGCTTGCGTGCGAATTCTGTAAATCTAGTAATCTTCTGAAGGTTTGTGCATTTAATGGAAATAAAATAAAACATATAACATTGGGAATTTACACTACATTATGTGACTTGTATAAATTGGATGAAAAGTAAGGCTTTTTGAGATAAAGTGCTGAGATATATAAAAAAAGCTACAGAAGTGCTAAGATAGATAGACAGATAGATAGATAGATATACACACACCCACCCCTCATTACATCGCCCCTCGCTGTACTGTGGATTCGGATATATCGCATCCTGGAGTTGGCTCCCCATTTTTACTGTCTAACTGTGTATGCCTTAGCAGTATACATAGGCACTTAGAATTAATGTTCGTTTTATTTCGTACTGCACATCACAAACAACAACATACAAAACAATTAAAAACCAAGCATTAATATCATACTGTTCTCATACACTCATGTATTGCACAACAACACAAAGCAAATTAATTATCTACTTGCTGAAGTGGTTTTTATTTTAGTCAGCGAGGTGTTCCTGTGTGGCAGCGATGCACTAGCAAAAGCCACAAGGCAGTGATGTCAGCTCCTTGGCAACAAGCCTCCTATGTTGTTGGGAGTGGATTCTTTCAATGCAGCGGGTTTGTGCATTTGAGAAAGGAGAGGAAGACTCGTGACATTAATTGTAGACTGAAGTTGATGAGAAGCAATTATCCTCCGCTGTATGACTTAAAATGGTGTGCTGCTTTTTATACAAAAAATGAGAAAAAGCAGGTTGCGTAGAGGATTTGTACTGAATCCTGACGAACCCGATAAAACGAGGCGCTGGTTCTAAAGTATTTGTTAGCATATTTGTTTTTCTATCGGTCTCTCACTATATCACGGCCCTCGATATATAGCGGGTTTATACTGGACCCCGACACCCGCGATATATCAAGTGGTGTGTGTGTGTGTGTTTGTATGTATATTCATAAAACAATTAACAGGAATGATTAGGATAGAGTTCCTGATGTATCTAAAACCTTTACTTTTTCTCACCTAGTCTGTGGGAAATGGTTGATCAGTTCCCAAAGCGTCTGTCCACAGGAAAAGGAATCCTGGAGTCTTGACCCGTCCTCTAACTGCAAAGCAATCCGGACCTGAAGCAAAAGGTTTGATTGACTTCTTTATTAAAACATGCAGCAACAGTTTACTTTTATCATGGATGTATATAATCCACATTTACATTTCCTACGTATTTCTCTAATTCACTGTATACCTTACTGTACATACTTACACACAAAATATCTTGAGAACAGCCTATCTAATTAAATATGTTATGAGCATTACCTTATCATGATCTATGTCATGGCAACCTTGTTTTGAATTAATTTTGGCTTCAGAAACAATTGTCAAAAGTGTGTATATTAATTTAAAGAACGTGACGTGTTTAGCAATAGCCATCAGTTACTGGTTATGGAGCCGAGTGCTTACGCTTGAATATAAAGGAATATGTCACATACATTAATGCTTTAAAAATGTGTCATCTTGTGGGGAGGTTGCTCAGGATGAAGCCAAAGCATCTTTAACAAAGACCATAATTAAAGCAGGTTGGTCTTTTTTTTGTATTTAAAAAGGGTGGCTGTGAGCTTTATCCCTATAAATGCTGGGCTACCCCAAGTTTAACGTGTTTAAACCTACAAACTAAAACAGCTTTTTGAAATGTTAAATTACAGTGTTTTAATCAACTCTGTTATTGCAATAGAGTCATGAATGGTAATCGTCAAAACTGACTTCTACACACAGTTCATTCAACACTGCTCAAAGCAAACGACGCTGTAACATTAATAAACAAGCCATCTTATTGACTAATAGACCTGCTGCATGAGGAAGGGCAAGTAAACAAAATGAAATTGCACAAAAACAACCCAACGCTTTAAGAGACTACACATGGAGCTTGGAAAAGAAAGTGCAGATTGATGATGTCATTATCACACAGCCCATTAGGGACTGACCTCCCCACACTGGCATGAAAGCCACTGGCCCGGTCCTGTTTGAAGTCTGACATGCCATACATCATCGTGCTCGGCTAAATGTCTTCTGCAAGAAAGCAGCAAGCGCTCCTCAAAGCGTGTTCATTTTCCGAAGCATTTACCTTGTTGTAAATAGAGATATAAAAGCGCTTTGATGTGAACCACTGACCACCAGCGCTGACCAAGATACACAACCAAATGATGTGTTCGGACATTCTTCACACAGATTATTGTGAGAAGATTTTTTCTCCGTCTGTTTTTTACTTCACACTTGTGTTTTAACATGTACTTTATTCATAATGCGGATTTTATTTTTACAGCTACTTGAACATACTTGTTAACTGTCCCTTAAAGTGTGACGTAACACTTTGCTGAGATCTAAGGAGGAAGAAAATGCTTCCAATACCCCATTCTCCAGAGCTATGCTAACAGCTTACCATAAGATGCATTATATTCTTGTTTGTCACCAGTAATGGGCAGTATTCCCATGCTGGTACATTACATGACTTTAGAGAATAAAAGAGGGAGCACAGGGGTTTCCCGTTTCCTCTGGCAAGGGGTTTCAGGTTTTACAGACTGCGACTTTCCAAAACAAAACAGCATGATTATAGATATCTCTCTTTTTGGGATTGGGGGGGGGGGGGCATCCTTAAAGATAATAATAGTTTGCCTTCTGTTTTAATTGGTAATGTTCCCCTTTGAAATATACAGCAAAAGATGTGATTCATCGAACAGAGATTCCCAGACTCATCAATTTACGTCAAAGGCCGGGCTGTTTGTCGTCACGCAGACTCCTGGACAAGCGGCACCTGAGGATTTGCAAACTTCCTCTGTCTCAAGCCACTTCCTCCACCAATGCTCCAGCACCGTTTTAATGTTCATTTAAATAAGGGGGTCTGTGCTATATTAGAAGGGAGATCTGTGGCATGTCAGTGTAGCAACCGAGATCCCTCATGGTCTTGTTGTCAAAACAGTCCAAACAGCGCATTATTTTAATTGCTCATCTACAGTAAAGTCATGGAGCTTTTTGTCCCCCCCCCTTCCCCCCCCAGCAATCTTTATTGTCTGGTGACATGCTATGTTGAAGTTGCAGGCCAGACGTTGAAATGATTTTGTAAACTGTAGGCTTCCCTTCCTTCCCCTAATAATGAAGGGTTTGCAATTATAAGCTTGTTCCTTTAGGCAAATCATGTGAAAAAGCACAGTTCACTTGAACTATCTTTACTGTAAGATTATAGTGTTAAAAAGTTATACAAAAATGAAAAATACTTTTAAAAAAACTCTTCTTTCCTTTAGTCTAAAACGTCTTTTAAAGATTATCATCATTGAAATACAATTGACCAAAAAAAGAAAACTCAGCCATGTACTGTGCATTTTATTTAAAGATTTGATTATGATCCCGTGGCCAGAGGGAAGTGGAGGCGCCTGCTGATTATATATGCCAACATACATGTTTGGTTTTAGAGAAGTAGTGATTTAGTTGTAATGAAACATGCTGTTGACTTGTCCTTTAGGGTCATGGGGACCTACCTTGTTCATTGGATCTCAGTTGGATGGACTTATCTGTTTACAAAAGCCCCTTTTAAATGTCTTATATTTAGCACCCACTTTGTTGTATGCAGTTGCTCATCCTACAAATGCAGTTCACAGCATGTTTAATGTAATGAAGTGAAGTTTTTAAAAAGGAACTCTGCCAGTATATTCAGTAACATCACATGATTACTAACCTCAAACACTTACAAGAAGACCTCAAAGTTTTTCATCACGAATTATGAATACTTATATATATACATAAAAGAATAAGGAAATATGACAACAATCTAGAATGTGGTATACTTCTAAGCAGTGGAAAAACAGAACGCAAACTAACTCTGCCATCAAACAATACAGCAACTTCGCTTTAGGCAGTTAGAAAAAGAAGCAGAGAACAACAGAAACATCAATACAATTTCCTAAAGGAACACAAAGAATCTCTTTGCTGAAGTATAATACAACTACAAATCTAAAATGACGAGCCCAATTTTCAGCCACTTTCAATCCCAACACAGCTTGTGACACAGATTGCTATCTGCCAGATACCAAAACACACAGCCTCCGTCGTATCTTGAAAGAATTAGTTTCTATCGAACAGAGCATCATCTGCAACCAATAAGGTCTCGTCTGACAAAAGAAGAACCTGTTCGACAGATGTCTTCAGTTACTCTCCGTTTTCTCTATTGAAGTCAACATCTAAAATGGTACTGCTTGACACAAGCCAGGCATCAACGTTGTTTACCGATGCTTTCTGGTTAATACAGAAAACATGTGCAAAGGGACATGAAAGCATGCCTCTAATGTGTAACACAGAAATTCCTAACATGGTTTTTAATGACTGGAACCTAATTACTGTTTAAAAATAGAGCACAAAATTAAGATTAAAGCAGTTCTAAGCACATCAAGGTGAAAGGAGGTAGAAAATACAGCGTTTGAAGGAACAGAAACCATCTTAGATGTTTACAAATTATTTTTACAATCGTGAAAAAATGATAATAAAATCACACCTTATTTTCTGATGGTGATTGTAAAGCAATCTGCTCAACGGCTTCAGGGCGTACAAACTGTTCAAACATTTATAAGCAAGACAGTACATTATATCAATTTGTTTATCTTTTCTAATCACTGTAGCCTGTGCTGGATGGACAATTTGGGTTGGGTTGGTGAATAGTAATAGCAATTGTACACATGGACGCCAAATTGTGGAACTACTGATCTATGCTTTCAATCGGGTATTAATGTAAAGCCAGATCAAAATATCCTGAATAAATATTATCTGAATGTCTGGCAAACTTTTTTTCTCCCTGCATTTTCTACTCATCTCTTCGCACCCCTACCAGTGCTTACAATTGATCTTCAGTATTAATATTGAATCACATACTGTGCTGTCCACCCTGGCTCTTTGGCTGGTACTTGGCACCATCTCCAGCTTGGCATTATTGGGCAGACTGGCAAACCTCCACTGCAGTGATAAATTCAGCACTGTTCTCTGGAACCTATGAATAAATACAAACAATGTGAAACAGATTTCTCCATGGCACAATGCTTTTAAATTAGAACACCAAAACAACAGAAAACTATCAATTGGGAATAAGTTAGGTGTCCCATTCCTTAGCAGATTGAGTCGTTCCATGTTTTCTTGAGAGCTTTCTCGGACAGTCCCAAAACTAAAACTGTCCACGAGTGCAGAAACAAATAAATAAATCAGGATAAAGAACAGTTATACAACCAAATATAACTAATTAAAAAAAACAGTACATACACATGCAATACCTGAAAGGAATATTGGAAAGTCTGTCCCAATCATTCATTAGCTGATGCAGATATCCTTTGCCTCTGTGTCATACTGTCTAGATTATTGTCTTGCAACTGGTTACAATTCAGCTGATGGGATTTTAACTGGTACTAGGCTGAATGAGGAAATATTGGCCCAGCCACACTGGTTACAAGTCAGGATATGCACAGCCTTTAAGGCTGTCCTGGTGAATCAAATTCTATAAACAGCTTACTGCCTTAGCTACAAGGACTGAGATCACCCTTGTGTTAGCATTACTTAGAAATAAACCAAAAATACTACTTATTATCTATGGCACTTGTCTGATTTAAAGGGTAACACTTGGTAAGACCTGGCACTATACAATCTAAAGTTGCTGTCCACACCAACTTGACATGAAAGGGATAATACACATATTTAAACAGTGGCTGAATTTAGGTCCACAGTTTAGCTGATCTAAATGTTTTGTTTTTTTTCCCCCAAACATAAAAGTGTACCAATATCATCATATATGTACTTACTTAAGATCATATTCATCTGGACTGAAGTTTTGTTTCTTGCACACTTCTTCCAAAATCTAAAAAGTTTAAAACGCACAGACACAAAAATAAATATATAAATAAAATACATCAGGAATCTGGAACTTCATTTAGCACACCTGCCAGATAGGATACAAAGCAGTATTCATTGATACAATTTCTTGTGAAAAACAAATCCTTCTTTTTCTACTTAAGTATTAATATTGATGCAGTTGCTGACATTAAAACCTGACATTCACTGCTGTAACTTTGGTAGAGGTTGTATAAAATTATGATGGTTGTACATCTGTTCACAGAATTTGCAACATGCGCATGTATCACATTGTGATGAGTGTACTTCTGTTCACAGAATTTGCAACAGATGCATGTACCACATTGTAATGGGTGTAGTTCTGTTCCCAGAATTTGCAACAGGTGCATGTACCACATTGTGATGGCTGTCGGCATCACTCATTTATAAACAAGTGATTTCACATAGATTTTGGTATATTCTATTTTGTATGGGGTAAGAATTTACCACCTTCATATTGTAATCAGGGAATAATTTCCAAACACTGTGCAGTTTGTCAGTGTAACTGAAAGCAAGTTACAAATAGTTTCCTGCGTCTATACTTGGCTGTAGTGTACATACAAATTGTGTGATGCAGTTTCTTTCTATATATGGGTTGGTCCGTGTCTGTGTCAGTGATAGCTTTGTTATTCATCGAAGAAATACATAATGAAATAAAAGGCTGAAATCAATTTTACATTTTCGTAAATAAATAAATAAATAAATAAATAAAACGTAATGTAGAAATTTTCTTCATGACCAAATCTCTAAATATATTTCTCTCGTCTCCTACAATCTATTTTTTAAAAAAAAAAGTTTTACCATAGATCGACGTGATAGGATAGCAAATTTAAATAAACAACCTAACCTGGTCAACATACTTGTCAGTGTTGTATTTATCCGGATATTATCTGACTATATCACCGTATTTACTCATACAAGTCCATTGAATACTTTGGACCTGCTACTCTAAATTCATATTCAAACGCATTAGCACTTTGTCTTGTTGCCTATATGATTGCAGTTTTAATAAATGTATGAAGTTAGGTGGAAACGACTAATGTGAAATGCTGGTTTCCATGACGAATTAAAAAAGTGAACTGTCATCGCCTAGACGTCAGCTGTTAACACTTAAAAACAGACATAAAAACGTAAAGAAGCGTGCTTTATTTGATATGTCCTCCGAGCGTGGGTGTCGCAGTCTCTGGATGCGTACCTGCTGTATCGGTGTGCTGGGCGACACCTTCACCGTCTGCCTCCTTCCATTTGGAGCAAGAACTGTCACTGCGCTGCTGCTGGCTGCCATGTTGGAATGACGTCCGTCTGTTTGTTTGAACCAGCTTTATCAACACAAACAGCGCCGTTGAGAACATTCAGACAGAGCAGCTTGCACGCGCTCTTGGAATATTCTAAACTGGTCTGGTTTTTTTCTATAAAGTACCAAGATATATAAAAAAGTGTGCTAGGATCTATCTATCTATCTATCTATCTATCTATCTATCTATCTATCTATCTATCTATCTATATATATATATATATATATATATAAGTGTACACAGTTAAAGAACTATATTTGAACAAATAATTGGTGTATCAGATAGGATGCAACTACTAAAAACCTTTGGAAGGCGGGTATTGGGGGAGAGAATAAAAAAATACAAATGTTCCCATGCGGATTATCTTATTTCATGTTTCTGCTTTTTTTAAAACATTATTTATTAATTTGGCAAATTGTTTTAAAAAACAAAAACAAACCATGTGTGCTTCAGAGTAATGGCAGTCCAGTTTAAAACATTAAGGAAAGCTTGTTTTAAAACACAGTAGCAGTATTTAGATACATGGGGAACATTAACTTGTACTGGGATCATAAACACACTCGTTATCAAGCTGCCAGCTCATTTCTAGCTATTATTGGGTACAAAAAGGCAAGCGTGCATGTGGATAGGAGATGATAGTTACCTGCTATAAATACAGGACAGTATGTGTATTTCAGTTTTCACAGCGTGAAGTCAGTCTACCAGTAGTAGCCACTGATAAAGAATGATTAAGAACCAGTCAAGTGAGTAGGAACGATTCTAATGGTAATGAGCTTGTTAATTGTCTGCCTGGGTGAATTACACAGTTTACTTCCCTATTGTAAGATTTCTTATCTCAGCTCAGATGTCTTTTTTTATTTTTTGGTTGCAATATTTATTAAAGCTGTGTGTTTCCCCTCCTCGTTTCTCTTAAATAATGTACATTTACTAGTTAAAACGGCAATATCCCATAATCTTGTTCGACTTCACAGTACAATATCATGCATTGGTGTTTGTTCTCTATGTTATTTCATAACCTCCTGTCTGTGCACTATAATTAATCAGAAAACAGACCTTGTTGACAGTCAAGTTTGTTTATATTCATAAAATGTAATTGTGGCAGAGCAAAGCTCTGCCCTTTAAATTGGCAGGGATGGGGTTAACTTCCCCTACCTGCCTGGGTTTATTATGTTCAGGTGGCTGGGGTTGATTAGTTGATTAGGTTGATTAACGATCAATCAGCGCCCAGCCACCTGATATAAAAGGAGGCCTCTGCTTCTCATTTGGAGAGAGGGAGCTGAGGAAGCAGGTTGGTGTTTGTTTTGTGGTTTTTGAAGTTTCTAAATCCAGTGAAGGCATTGCCCAGCCTGGAAACTTTATTTTTGTGAGTTTTGTTTTTGCTTTATTTATGTTTGAGTATTTGTTATTTTGCCCTTGTGCACTTTATTTTTGTTTATTTATAATAAAATTGTTATTTTTTTTTGAACTGCAGTCTGTCTCTGGGCCTCTATCCACTCGCCAGCCTGCCACAGTAATTTTAGTCATAGGTACACAACACTAAAATCTGCTTGTTACTATGTAACCCATGGGCCAAACAGGCAACAGGTTCAGGAGCAGGAAACTCAAATTGCTCACTGACCCTTATTAATTGGAAAATTGCTCACTCTATATAACTTTAGAAAAGATGATATTAAAGTCCTGCATTCAGTGTAGCAATTAATCTATACAATGAAAAGCATGACAAGAGACACTTTCAGTATAAGCTGGTACACAAGGTCAACCAACAAGGGAGACCTCAAGGTCTACCAGCCACGAGAAAGGAGAGATGTCACCCTGGAAGTATTTAAAGAAACAATTCTCTGAAATGTAAAGGTTTTTATAGCTGGTGATTTGCCTTTGTTCTTTGAGCAGGGACCTGCACCTGTTTCTGATGATGTGTTTCCAAGCCTGTCCCCTTTAAGAAACTGATCCTTCCTGATCGCTTTGATGTAACCCGATCTAACATTTCCAAATAACGGGATTTGAAGATCACACATAAGCTTTCAACAGCACATACTAATCAAAAATAACAGGGGGGGGGGGGGGGGGGGTTAGTGCTGGAAAAGGCACAGATCCCCTATAGTACAGCAGGCGTACAAAATTGAAACCAGTGCAAGCATGGAGCTAAGCAGGGTGAAGGTTATTGATTGGGGGTGAGAGGAACACCTTTCCCCTTCGGTACAGACAGGGTGGCACCCACTGAAGAAATGATCTAATCCTGTATTTATTCCATCCAGACGGCTCTGAGATATTCCTGTCTGGAGGAGAAGGCAGAAGATATGACCAGCACACTTTTTAATGCCCTCAAGATCAAACCCCAAAACCATTATTACCTGTGTTGACAGTAAACAGTGGTACAAGTGTAGTAAAGCATAGTTTTAAAAAATGGCAAAGCACACCAAATCACTGGAAACTATGGAAAAGGATGACATATACTTCGAGCAACAAGCCTGGTCAACAATAATATATGTACAAGCATGAGGACATGAGATCCTGGAAAACTGCAGTAGCAGTATTATTTTGTAAATACACAGAGATTCACTTTTAGAAAGGTCTTTCAAGGCTTAGGATTGCAGAGAAGCATACAGAGATTCTGAAAGGTTTCACTGTAATAGAATAGGGAACATGTAAGGCACCAGATTTGTGTTGTTAATTTTAATTGTATATTTCTGTGTTGTGTTCTGAATGGGTCCAGCACACTTTAAAAATGGTTTAATGATGTAATGGTGGGGCATCACTATGCTGTTGTTTCTCCTGTACTATGCATTTCACATTAGCCTTGACATGCAACGTGTTGTCACGGATGACTTATCTTTAACCATTGTGTAAATAACCATGATGTCCCTTAAGGTAAAAGCATTGCATGTCTGCTCGATGTTACCCATTATGCACAAGCTACATGTCTCTTTGGCTGCTTTTCCCATGCCAATGCAATCTGGAAGCTGCCTGCCCAGACTGTCACTGGGTGCATGTCCATACACCCAGGGGGGGTGGGGTGGTGGTAGATTTATTTGCACGGTACTGTCGAAATGTATCAGAAGATCAGCTCCAAGCCTAGAGCTTCCATCTGTGAGTGATTTAGAGGGCTGCGATTTTGTGGATGGACTGTGATAAAACAGGAGCTATAAGTAAAAGAGACTAGACTCAATCAATGACAGGTCCAGTCCCTCCGGGGCTAACACATGTCCAGATCTATACAAACATCTGTTTGAAGTTCCCAATTAAAACCATCGGTTGAACCCATGTGACTGCACACCAGTGCAAAATCATTAGACTTTCACAGACTTTATATTCCATTAAAACTGGTTTAACCTTCTGGTGAAAGTTACAGCTTCTTACAATAAAATCTCAATGCTGTCTTGTTAAAGGTGTGCTGACCAAGTTTTGCGAAATCTCTTATTAACATTGGCAGCTGCCCCATTTTCTACTGTTGAAAAAACTTTTTTTTCCCTTCTATTTGAAATACGTAGATATTGATGAAGTTGCTGCTGGCTCATAATACCTAGTCATTGCAGTTCAAAATCACACCAATGTAATACTTTTGTTATAGCATTGTGTTAGAATAAGTCTGTGGTTAGTAGACCTACTGTTTTAAAAGGGGCGATAATAACCAAGGAGTTTTGCTGTAGATTGGTTTTACAGACTAATTTATTATCAAGGCCATATTCAGATGGCATTTACTTCCATCAGTACTGTAAACTATATAAATATATGCAAACTGAAGTAATATATTCTCTATGCCAGGGGTGACCAGTTGGCCCTTCCACTGGTTGTCTTTGTTCCAACCCTGTTCTGAAGTGTTTAACTGAACCAATTAACCCTCCACCCAGACCCTGAAGTGGTTCATTTGTACCTGTTAAGCACTCCAGGACCTTGATTGGACACCCCTGATCAGTGTAGTTACATGTAGATATGTAAAAGAATATATGTAAAATATGTACATAAAACATGTGGAAAAGACGACATCTAAATGTTTAAAACCTGCATACATCTCTATACTAAGGGTGACATGGCCTGGAGATGACCTCATAAACATTAACAGCATACTGCTACAAGAAAACTTAACCAGATAGAGTATTAACAGCCAAATATCAGGTCATTTACAGGTCTGGAATCAAATTTTCAGTCATTAATCGGTCAGCTAATGATTGCAACACGGCAATGAAAAGGTCACGAAACATTGGCGCAGATGCAAAGGGTTGCATCAACACGATACAAAGTGTATCTATTATATCAACATATATTGAGAGGTGCTCGTTTCTTTACCAAAGACGCAATAATGATGAGGCATGCAAACTGATAGCATTGCATTCTATAGGCGTCACAATCAAAAGCACATTTAGCAATTGCCATAGCAATACAGGCGGTCATTCGTAAGCATTTGTTCAACTCGTTCAGCTTTGCAAGATTTTAATTCAGTTGTAGTGATAGGTTACTTTATTTGTGAGAACTTTAGATTTTTTCAGTTCTGATGCCGAGGAGGCTATCCATCTGTGGTGAAACTATCGATTAAAACAAAAACAAAACAAACAAAAAAACAACTATGTTTTATTAACGGGCTGATAACTACAACACGTGGCAGCACATTGGTTGGATTGCAATTCTGATAGATACCCACCCCACCCAAAAAAGAGCAGTCGACTTATGTAAAATGTTGTAATTTCTCAAGTTGTGACCTTAAAAAAAAAGAACTAGTTAGAAACAAACAACGGAATGAGGGCTAACAGTAAAACTTGGACTTGGATAAAATAAAAATAACAGCCCGCATGAATATAAACTCGCTTGTAAGTCTCCACTACTTATAAGCAACATCTTACGGCAGTATGTAGGTACACATGCTCTCTTACTCAACGCCAGATCAAGCCAAGAAGATAAAGTTTCATGGTAGTGTCACCCCTTCAAGTCGTCTTTTTTTAAAATCTCACATCTTTGAGGCTGACAGAGTCCCCCGTGGGCCGCTATAATCTCTTTATGTATTTATTGAGCTCAGCGGCTAATGACGAGATCATAGCCCCCTTCCCCGAAACGTTGGGTATAAACCAATTACCATGACAATTACCCTTAAAAATGAGCATTAAAACCCACGTTTGTTTGAACTCCCTATAGAGTCGGTCTGGCAGGTCTATTAAAAGGGTCCAAGATGTCTTTTGTTTTCTTAAGAGTCCGCTGTGACCGCGCGCCCTAGTCATTCCCAGGGAGGTGCGATTATTATTTTAGGTTTTCTCCTTGTCCGTGTGGTTTAACGGTGTGCGCATGAGTGTCGTTCGTGTATATATTTTTTATAAAACGTCGACAATGAAGTAAAGTGGATTTTTTGTTACATATGCGAGTCTGGCAAAAAAAAAAGTGCGCCACAGCCAGCACACTTAAAAATGAGCTACAAGTCGCAAGACAATAACGGTCCTTCTTGTTGGGAACTATATATAGATACAACCACATTCTTGAAAATCCAAAAAAGTTTATTAATCCGTTATAGAAAACAGTTGTCGACAACTGCTGTCTTTCTATTTCCTTAAAACAACTGATTATGCCACTGTATGCTTTCTTTTGAAATTTCTTTCCTTGACTCTGTTCATTATTAATCCCTTCCCACCCCCCCCCCCCCCCCCCCCAAAAAAAAAAAAACTTATGCCCCCTTCTTTTTAATAAGTTCTGTATTAAGTGCATATCGTGACCAAGGAATAGGGCGCGTAAAATAACTTGCGAGTGGACAGACAACAGTTGCAGTCGGATATACATAATTCCTCATTTAGGCTACTGATGCCAGACAATTGTAGGGTTATCTCGACATTTCCTCTTAATAAGACTAAAAGTGGGTTGGCATTTACTGTTTAAATTATAGGACTGCGGGAGAGGGGAACGGGTTAGTCTGAAGCTATAACACCCTCTGAAATGGGTTGGTTTAATTGTACTGAGTCTTTGGATGAGTTTTCTAAAATATAACCTCTCTGGATTTCGAGATTCCGAGAGGCTTATTGTTGCTCTGTTGGCGGTGTATTAGATCCAGAACGAAAACATAGACCCCTACCACTGAAACCGCAACACTACGGGGTTGCAAACCCCGCCGGTGAAGCATCACATGACATTCCTTTGACTTTCGAAGTTCCTTCCAGGCTGCAGGATACGAAAGCACACTTCTTATTAAAATATTCCTGACAGGATACAGGAATAAATGAGCGTAAAAAAAGGGTGGGAAAGAGAGACTTGTGGTGGTTGCTTTGATCAGAAGGGGCCCCATGAAGTAGGGCCCAGATAAAAAATAAAAATAGTGCTGCGGTTTCCAATCCGCTGCAAAGCAGGATCCGAGCTCATCTTGGGAATTCGAGTACAGGAATTCTGTTATTTCAAGGCGTTTTACAGGGTCACCTGCGCCCGCTCTGGCTAAAGTCAAAGGCGCCGCTGTCTTTTAGAAGAAAAAAGCTGACAGCGCAAGTGTCATACCTAATAGTCATTGTATTGTAACCCATTGAAATGAATCTGCGTTGATTCAATTAAGCAAACCTGTGGACTCATTTTCAATTATTTATAAATATCGCTCTCTATATATTAGTTTTATCTGTCTGAAAAGACTTTATAGACTCACAAGCGTTCTACTACTACTACTACTAATAATAACAATAATAATAAATATAATAATAATAATAATAATAATAATAATAATAATAATAATAATAATAATAATAATAATAATAATAAATAATATATTTTTGAAAATATTTAGGGTTATTTTTACTAATAGACCCATCTTAAAGAAAAAATACAACTTCAATCAACACAAGGAAGCACAACAAAGCAAGCATCTAATGTGGCCTATTTAAAGGGGTTTTGTGAAACAGCCAGTCAAACTCCGGACAGCCCCCACAGATGTGATGGACCCCAGTGTGTGACACTAATTAAAACCGTGATAAATGCCTTTAGGACTCTACTTGCAGAATATTCTTAAGAATGCTTATTATGGCCGGGTTGGTTCTTGATCGATTTAACTTTTTTTTCTTAGCTTCCGTCGCAAGAACCCCCAAGTCACCTGTGTGTGATAGGATCTGGCTAATTCTCGTTTTCCTGTAAGCAATAAGAAGATTGGTCGTTTTGAGGTTTTCGTAGTGAATCTGAATAAACACACAGTTCTTTTTTTTTTTTTTTTTTTTCCTGCGGGGGAGAACAGCTTCAAACGCTATCAGCCACCAGCTTTTCAAAAGGACGGACTTGTGTTTGTTTAACCCTGGAAGGAAAAGTGATGAAAACATAACATAATTAAAGAGATGAGCTAGGTATTCTTAAAAAAGTATGTTTTTAAAGTTAAAAAAAAAACAGTAACCCAATTTAGCCTTCGGTCACGAATTAAAAAAAAAAAAAAAAAAAAAAAAAAAAAAAAAAAAAAAATTAAAACGGTTTGCGTGAACTCTATGGAGTTCGAGTAGTTGCCCTAACAAAACTTTGAAAAAACACATATGCTTTATAAAACAGATACACAGGAAACTGAACGCTATGCAGGCAGTGACTGAACCCTGAAAATACCAGTGCATTTTTGCTGGTTGTCGTTTATCCAATTCGTGTTACTGATATATAAGTAATGCTCTTAAAATGTCTCTAGCTATTCTCTATCAGATTTGCAATACTCTTATTTTAACTTTGCAAACACAGCCCGTGGCTACAACCGTAACTTTATTTATGTATTGCAATGTTACGTTGAATGAATTGGTCTAGTGTGTGCCAGCTTTTTGCTTTTACAAAATATAGCAGTATGTTTGGGTTTTTTTTTTCCCTTAAGTCTGTTTCAAAGAAGTAATTTTCACTTTGTGAACTTTTGTAAATTGAGCAACAAGGAGGGCGAGCCAAGAATAACCAACACATCTACTAAAACCGCAAGAGATCAAACATAGGAACGCGTGGGCATCTTTCTTATTAAATTAAAGGGGGAAAATAAGCCTCCCTAAACCACGCCCATGTGCAACCCTCTCTCTCCATTGGCTCTGAGTGAAGAACAGGGAAAAATAGTTTGAATAAAAAACCCGATCGTTATAGTAAGTGCAGCACTATTAATCCTAAACACAGCAGAGGGGAACAACTGCCAGAGACCAATATCTATGATTTAATACACCCATACAACACTGGGGAACTACATTGAGAGCAGATCACTACTTCTTGCACAGAATTATATATATTTTTTAAATGTATAGACAAAAATAAGTAGAGTATTATTTTTATTTAACTTTTTAATATCATATTATATATATAATATATATAATTTATATATTATATATATATATATATATATATATATATATATATATATATATATATATGTATATTGATTTAAAATATCAGTATTTGATTAGAATACAGCCTGTGAATTTTAACTTTTGAAAAAAAAAAAAAAATTGTATCTGAAAACCTGGTTTGTCATTTAATTAAGACACACGACTGTCAGAACGTTTTTCTTCTTCCTAAAAAGCAGTAATTTATATCGGCCGTCTGCAGTATTGTATTTTTTTAATTATTTGCTCCAAAGTAGTATCTGAAATAACAGAATAAGAAGAAGGACTGCGTGTTTCCATCAGACATTAGGGACCATGAAGCTTCTTCCGTCTGCTTTCTTGTTGGTCTTCCTCCAGTTCGGACCCCTGGACGGGAGAAAGGGTTGGAGAAGCGGCCGTGGTAACCCCCAGCCCCGCCGGGCGCAGCTGTCTTCCCCCACCCGGGACAGAGCCGAGGCGGGCGTGGAAGAGAGTTTCTCGTTGGATTTCACAGCAGTGGGTGAGGGGAATATGGACGATTTCATGACACAGATCAAAAACCTGGCTCAGTCCTTGTACCCGTGCTCATCGCCGAACATAAAGCATGAAATGAGACTCCATTCCTTGGAGAACACATCGGTGGTCTGCAACGACGGGACACCGGCGGGGTAAGTTCTTGAGCTAGATTTTATTTATGTATTTATTTATTTTGTAGGTAAAAGTTGTAACATTAACGGAAATTATTTTTGTCCCACCGTTTGTTATACTAACAACTAAGACAGATTGAACCATTGGTTGACTAAAACATTTCAATATCCGCAACCTATAGCAAACTTGAAAACCTTTAACAAGACACACAAAAAAAAAAAGTCCACCGTAATGTAATAGATTCGCTTTGGTTGATTGTATTGCCGAAATTGCAGTATCTGTAAAGCTGTTGTGGATTTCAAAGCCAAACAGTTGGTAAACATTATCCAAGGTCACACATATGAAATAGAGATACGCGTGCGCTTTCCCCAGAGCGTGATTCCCGTCTCTCCACACTTTAAAACTTATTTTACTAAGCGTGATCCAGTGTAATGTAAAAAGACCCACGGGGCTAGTTGTAACCGCCCACATCTAAACATATCATCTAAAAGGTGGTCGTGAATTCCATTGGCTAGCAGATCTGAATGAGTCTGTGTTTGATACACAGTGCCAGCATTCCTGGGCTTTCTGGAGAACGGTATTTTTTTTGGCACAAACACATACAGGGTGACTGACACAAGCATCAAAGTCGGCCTGACAATATCACTGCAGACTTGGCAAGATAATGAGGTGGTTATCTCTAAAAACGCATGCTTCTTTTCAACCGACTGTACTGCGTGATTCTTTCAGCAGTGAACACATTTATTATTTAAAATAGCATTATTTCAGTAACAAAACGAAACTTTTAATAAACGATTCTACAGTGGCTTTCTTCATACATAGTCTATCAGCGGTGTCCTTGTTGAACTCTGAGCCAAGGGCGCTGGAACTAGGGGTGCTGGGGGCGCGGTAGCACCCCCTTGGCTTTGCATATACGGGGGTTACAGTTTTGATCAATTGCTTTCAGAACCGCCATTAAAAATTGTTCCAGTGCCACTCCTCTGAGCTGAATTACTCACTCAGGAAGCACCATCAAAGAGACTCCTTTGAGTGAGTTAGAGAAAGTTTATGTGTTGTGAAAGTTACTCATGCAGTAAGCTGGGCAGTCCTGCCAAAAATATTGCCAATATCAAATCCAGCCTAGTGACATTTTCTTTGTATCTATTTTTTTTTTTGTCACGATATTCATACTCGACAGCATGAAAATAAAATTGAGTTTATAGATGCCCAGGTGGAATGTACAGTTTTTTTTTTCCTGTCTAATCTGTATGTTACCACGTACCGGTGTTCATGGACGCGCAGTGAACAGCTTCGTCTCGTTGTATTAGCGGATTCTACAACCCTTCTCGGCTTTCAGTCCTTTGTATCACAATCAGTCAACCGAGCAATGGGCAGCTCGTCTGACCTTATCAGAAAAACAACATTGGCATTTACAGTGCAGTTTTTAGTACGTTCTGCCTAAACAAATGCTTTGACATTCCCATCTGTCATGTGAACGCTGTCTGATTCACTGATGAGAAGGACTGGTAGTGCTGGGTGCCCTATGCGCAGGATTCTGATTCTAATGTAGTAACCAGTGTGGCCTAGTCGGTGGTTCTTCTGACCTCCAAACCATAAGGGACACGTTTCAACAGCCTATCATGTGCTACATACTACAAGCTAATATATAGAATATCTTAGATACAAGTCAGTGAGATGACTAGACTGGCTTTCCTATGGATGCACTTGAGCTTCGAAAATATACGGGATTTAATTGTATACTCGCGACCAGCATAACTCACATGGCAACGAGTTGTTTATTTGATATTTTCATTCCAGTATGATAAAAAAAAGACAAGAAAAACAAAACCGAAAAAAAAACACCCATACCCTTTTCACCCCGGCCCGCAGACGATCACAATAATTCCACAAATATGCTCCACAAACAACAGTATATTGTCTTAGCTATTGCCTTTGCCTTATCCATTGGTCTGACACCTCTCTCTCTCTCTCTCTCTCTCTCTCTCTCTCTCTCTCTCTCTCTCTCTCTCTCTCTCTCTCTCTCTCTCTCTCTCTCTCTCTCTCTCTCTCTCTCTATATATATATATATGAGCTTCAGTGAGTTACAGGAAAATAATTCCATCTAGGGATTCTGTGACGTCATAAATAACGAGAGCAAAGGTGAAGGAATTGTTTTCCTGTAATTCACTGAAGTGGCCCATCTATTATTTTTTTAATAGTACATGGATACCCTTGTGATGCTAATATTAAAGAAGACGAGGTTCAGCAGCACAGTTTGTTTGTTTTTTTAAATGTGGTGTTTCAGTGCTGTTCAGTGCTGTACAGATGTTATGTGTTTTTATCCGTTAGTGCTTCAGCTTTATTTGGATGACTGCCTTTACCTTTTTTTATTTCCCGTTCCTCTCCAGTTTTTCCGAGAGACGAATGTACCAGCTTTACATATATATATCTTTTTTTAAACGTATTCTCGTTTCTGTAGTGTCGAGTGACTGAAAACTATACTATTTGTGTCTGAATTGAAAGTGAGGGTCTCGAGGAGTCGAATGGGTCAAATTTCGAGTATATTTTCCTCTAGAGGAATTATCACTTTTTGACGTTGCTACTGTGGTATTGTGCCTTTTTTTTCTTTTTCGAATGACTCAGGATGCAAATATAGCCTTCACCCCCCTTTTTATTACGTAATGTTTTTGGTTGTTGTTGTTTTTCTGTGTTATGCGTATGTGTGTGGCAATAGCTACCCAAAAGTAATGTAACCTTTTAATGGGAACTGTGTAATATACAGTTATTATCCTGGATTTGTACACTTTAAAAGTGTGAATATCCTTTTTTTTTACCTCTCTGTGTACTGTTCTGTACATCTCATGTCCTGTACAAGCTTAAGTGGCAAAGTTAATAAGCTCCTTAATTGGCCCTGTAATCAAACTGTATATTTTAAGCGACAGATGGAGCATTCTGTGGTTCACCAACCAGCTTCCCAAACGCTATTAAGTAACCATAAGAACTTCATAGCAAGACTGATATTTTATTAAACGCGGCATCTTATTTTTAAATTTTTTTTTCGCAGGTATTACCTGAAAGAATCAAAAGGGAGCAAAAGGTGGCTAATATTCCTTGAAGGTAAGTCAAAACATCTAGGCCTACATTTATTTTACTACATCTAATGATAAGTGGTACAGAGAAACGTGGACGGTCTGTGGATATTAATATTAATAAGAATGTATTTTGAACTCATGTCGATGCAGGTGGTTGGTACTGCTTCAATAAGGAGGACTGCGACACCCGATACGACACCATGAGGAGACTCATGAGCTCAACAGGATGGCCCAAAACCAAAATAGGTGAGTTTAAAACACCTTTAATCACGCACGTTGCATGGGCCTGTTTTAAAAACAAATATTTGACACACTTGACACCAATCTGTAATGCTGTACTTCTCCATGCCCTTGTTATGACAAGATGTTGGGAAACACCCAGCTTTTAAAGGGATAATTTAAATGAACAGTCATTTATACTTTGATGAAAACGGTTCGGATCAAATTTTAGATGGTTTCCTTTGAAATGAGACGCTGTTGATGACGTCTGGTTCTGTTTTTTTTTCCCCTCTTCTGAAGGAGCTGGAATCCTGTCTTCGCAGCCTGAACAGAACCCTTACTGGTGGAACGCCAATATGGTGTAAGCCCTTCTATGTAATTAAAACAAAACAGTTTTACAGTGAAATGGAAATGTTGTTTTTAGAGCAGGAGCTGTTTAATGTAGGTGGCCTTTATTATTCAGAAATTCTAAGTATCTTCAGCAAGGTAAGTCTCTCCTGACTTCAAATAAGTTATCCAGGTGCTATAACAAGACCACAAGATTAATTTCCAGCGCAGCTCGGTGTTTGATATGCAAACAGGCCTGCTAAATGTGTTGCTCTTAAAATGCACATCCTTTGTGGTATTTATTTTGGATTCATATGAGTCAAAAAGGAACCGGCGCACACTTCTTGCGTTACACTTTGATGATGTTCATGAGTGCATCACACGAGAGGCCTCTGTGCTGATTTTTATAAAGTTCATGTTTATTTGATAAACATATCAGGTCGACCTCCACAGTTAATTTTTTTAATTAATTTATTTGTTTATTTATTTTATTTAAGCAGAAACGCCAAACGTCTCAAGAGTTTTAATCCACTTTAATGAGATTTTATCAAGTCTGAACTTCGCTGGTACTATACGTTATAGCCTTATTAGACTCTTTCTTCTTTATAAGTAAAACAAACAAAAAAATAGAGAAAAACGAAAGCCTTCCCACATAGTTTTCATACATCTTTGCAACATGCTGATTTGTTATATTTCTCTTCCGTTTCAGATTCATTCCCTACTGCTCCAGCGACGTTTGGAGTGGAGCATCTACAAAATCCAACAAAAGTAAGTCTCTTCATCTATTCTGGTTTTATATATATTATCTTCCATTTGAACTCATGTGAGTTCTTGGCCGTTGTTTGAAGTACTTCCCACAAGCAGATAGGATTTGAATAGGACAGTATTGTTATTAGGAGTGTTCCTCCTTGCTGACCTTGTTGTTTCCTAGGTGACTACGCCTTCATGGGATCTCTCATCATTAAGGAGGTGGTGAAGGAGTTGCTCACCAAGGGTCTTGATAACGCCAAGGTTCTCCTGCTGGCTGGTAGCAGGTGAGCAGAAACACAGTTTTCATTACTCTGCGTGTGAGAAAGGACTGAGGGGCAGAAAGAAGTGTGTCAGGTGTAGGCTTACAAAAGTACACACTGAAAAAAATGGGTTAGCTGATCTTTGTGGGCTGAACGCACATTGTAAATAGAAATCTAGATTCAGTTACTCAAAATGGGCTTCTTTTTTATCTCTCCGTTCTTGTGCTAACGGTATGGATGTGTTGTTGTGTGTAGCGCTGGCGGGACAGGAGTTCTGCTGAACGTGGACCGCGTGGCTGAACAGCTGCAGGAGATGGGACACAAAGGGATCCAGGTTCGAGGGCTGTCCGACTCGGGCTGGTTCCTGGACAACAAGCAGTATAGGAGGACTGACTGTGTGGACACCATCAGCTGCGCTCCGACTCAGGCTGTCAAGATAGGAATCAAGTACGAGATTCTCCAAACAGGATTTATAGAGACCATGTTTATGTTTACTTATTTGTTATTTAAAATCTGTTTCGTTAAAAAAAAAAAAAAAAAAAAAAAGAAAACCCAAAGGTTTATTTTTTCTTTTTAAGCTCCAATATGTATTGGGTGAATCTTTTCCTTTGTTTGTTTGATGCAATGCCTTGTTTTGGTTGGGATTCTCAGGTACTGGAATGGCGTGGTGCCTGAACGCTGCAAGCAGCAGTTCGGGGAAGGAGAGGAATGGAACTGCTTCTTCGGCTATAAAGTCTACCCAGCTTTACGAAGTAAGTACTGTATTATTGAATAAGAAACATGGGACAAGTTGGGAGGTACATGAGTGTATTTCCCATTCATTGTAATCCAATTTTAAGCCTGTGTTTTGAAGAAGTGTTTTCCCCTAACGACTGTCCTCTTGCAGGTCCAGTGTTTGTGGTTCAGTGGCTGTTTGACGAAGCTCAGCTGACGCTTGATAACATCCACCTGACAGGGCAGCCAGTGCAGGAGGGGCAATGGCTGTACATCCAGAACCTGGGCAGGGAGCTGAGGAACACGCTCAAGGATGTACCGTAAGTAGCACAGCTTCAATCGCTACAGCCACTACTGGCACTGTAGAGTAAAGGGCTGGAGCATATTGCATATAGCAGGTGTGTTGGTGAAGCATGGTAAAGAACAGGGATGTAAGGTAATGCATAGTAAAAAAAAAAAACAATATGGTAAATGGACAGTATAATTGACAGTGGATCAGTCATGCAAATTTTGTACGGGTACATTTGTTGAGTTTAATGTGAATCTGTTTTTTTGTTGTTGCAGTGCAATGTTTGCTCCAGCCTGCTTATCACATGAAGCAATCACCCGAAGGTGAGTTTCAGTCTGTGTGTGTGTGTGTGTGTGTGTGTGTGTGTGTGTGTGTGTGTGTGTGTTGTGTGTGCCTGTGAATTCTCATTGTGCAGTATTTGAGTCAAGATGACCTCTTGAAATTAGCTGAATGTGTGAAGAACTTCCAGAGAAGATCATTAAAATAAATGTCTGTAATGTCACATCCACCACTCACTTTTTTTTTTATACTTTCATTGAAACACAGAAGTGTTTATAACTCCCCACTGTACAAACATAATAATATTATAAAATAACACTTGTTTATATACACCAGGGGGCGCTGTACTGTAGTAGTGTAATGCAACACGTTTAATATTGGAACAGCATGGTGTGAAGCAGAACGCTTCCTTGATCTTGCTAAAGCAGTAACTGAGTCTTCTTTTCCACAAGTTACTGGATGGATATCCAAGTGAAGGGCACCTCGTTGCCTCGTGCCCTGCACTGTTGGGACCGCAGTCTCCATGACAACAACAAGAACAACAAGAACCCGCCCAAGGGCTGCCCGGTCCACCTGATTGACAGCTGCCCCTGGCCGCACTGCAACCCCACCTGCCCCACGATCCGGGACCAGTTCACCGGCCAGGAGATGAATGTCATCCAATTCCTGATGCACATGGGCTTCGACGTGCAAAAGATGGCCCAGCAACAGGGCATGGAGCCCAGCATGCTTTTGGGAATGCTAAGCAGCGGCAGCTAAACGTGGAAACACACAGCCCCCTACAGACAAAAGGGCTTACAGAGACTTGATCGGATTCAAAGAAAGGCACACCCCGTGCTTTTTTTTTTCTCTTTGTTTTGTTTTTAAAAGATTTCAAATGATGTCCCGTTTTAAGGATACTCACTGGTTCCTTACATGAAGAACAGTCAGCATCAGCGACAGCAGTGGACTTGAGTCACATCATTCGCACCTCAGTTCATTTTTTTTAAATAATTCACTCACACAAGCACGGTGAGAAAAGCACTGGATCATCCAATCTCTCTCTCTCTCTCTCTCTCTCTCTCTCTCTCTCTCTCTCTCTCTCTGCAAGAGATCTGTCACAGGCAACACGATGGACTTTTTTTTTTTTTTTTAAATAAAAAAATGAGAAGAAGTATGTTCGTCTTTGTTTTTTCTTTATTAATTGTGTATTTTTTTTTTTTTTTTGTTCTGTAACATATTTTTTTAACAGAAAAAAAAGAAAATCAAGCTACTTTTGGTTATTTTCCATATTTATTTTCTTATGTAAATCATATTTATAAGTGCTATACAGGCAGAGAAGTGATTCTTTGTAAATTGTACATATTTATAATTTTTGTTGTGATCGCATGTCATTGTAATGGATCTAAAGAAAGGGCAACATTAATATTATGGCAAAAACAACTATGATAACATATGCGTATAAAAACACATACATGTCGGAAAAGCAGCGAGTTGTAGTTTGTACTTTTTTAAAAGCTGCTGTATGTACAGCGGCACCATCGTTAAAATAAATGTAACCCTTGGTCGAGCAGACAAACCTATCATAGAACACCGATGAAGGCTGGTTTCGACAACAAGTCTTTTTCAGCATTTTACGATGGTGTTTTGTAGTTATGGGTGATCTAGCTACGGCATCCCAATAGCTAATCGGTAGCATAAATGCTTGTATTTTACTAGCTTCGTTTAGCAGAGGTATGTTTTTTGTAGCGGTTTGCTACTGTCACAATATATAAGTATCTCCTTTACATGCTATTGTTTTTATTTACTAGATAAACAGTAAACTATGAGGTGAACTTTCCAATGATTATTTAAAATATTCTAAACCACACATGACAAATAACAAAAACATGGCTTTTATTGTAATGTCTTGTAATTCCATTAGAGACCACAAGATGTCACCAGTACCCCGCTAATTAAGCGTATGCCTTCAATTTAGTCCTGGCCCTTTGAATTAAAGCTTTTGACAGCCTCGAACCAGCATCCAGCTGCAACAGGTATCTTTATGCCCTTATAAGAATTTCTGCTAGTAAAAGTGTGGCAAAGTGTAATCACAGTAAAGCATATGTAAGCACTGTAAACACATAGAGGTATAGTAAAGCATATCAGAAACATGATAAATGCTTAGTATAACCATGGTAAAAGCATAGGGGGAACTGCACAATGAGTGTGTTGCAATATGTGTCTATGTGTCTAACTTGTATGACAATGGCATGAAGCGGTGCACACTGGTAATCCACAGCAGCTCTATGACGATAGCATGTCTCCTCCACTGTGCTACTGGAGCGGTGCAATAACTACAGTCCATTGTGTTGCCATTGCTGTGCTATGCAGGTATTTGTGCCTAGATATCCATGTGATAACAACCTGGCATTTCAATGCTATGCTGGTGCTATTTTTTAAAAAATATCTCTGAGTCCTCTACGGTAATCTGATTGGTCTACGTACATTCCAGGATTTTCACATTCTATTTCAGTAAGGTCACATATGCAAGCATTTGGGAGTCCTACTGGGCTCGGCTCAGCCCCCACCCCGCGTGGATTAGCTTTGCTTGCTTAAAAAATGGTTAGGCAGTACCATACACCCCCACCTTGAACGCAAATACAAAACAAGATCTATCACTATCATTAAAAAAAACACTTCCCCAGATTCTGAAGTCCTCAATACCTTGTGCTAAAGAATGTCCTTACCAAGTTTCATCACAAAAGACCACACTAGGGGATAATAGGTAATGGGCAAGGGCATAACTATACAGTATCTGTAGGTCTGAATATATATGGTACAGTAGAGTAAAAGACGCCCATGCATCTTTAAAAACAAGCTCCCTGTGCATTCATATCACAGCACAGACACACTATTAGGTGCTAGTGCATCACTGTCACATGTGCTCACCCTCCTCATGCCTTTGTTAATATAGATGACTATTAATAGCACGACTCCAGCCCTTGCCAAAGTTGCTCAGCTGCATTGCTGCATAAGTAACTTTTGCTGGCAGAGCACTGCACAGTGCAAGTCTGATGTGTCTGGCTATTAGATTGGGAGAAGACTGAGGAAGGACCAGGGAGGGGCACTGAATATGGTACAGGAGCTGAGATTCCACAGGGACAGACCCCAAGTCAATTCAGGGAACTCTGTTGCTGCACGGAATCTGTGAGAGACTGGGAAACTGCACTTTGGAATTTCAATCACCATTCTACACATGCACAGACAGATAGAAACCAGCAGCAGGGCCTATTGCTCAATCTACTGGGATTGAATTCTGCTGCATGGCATTACTGTGCTCTGGACATAAACGGATTGCAATATCTAATTGTAGAAGAGGTTAATATTAACTGTTTTGTGTTTATTGGAAGGGCAAAGGGGTGAGTAAATCATCTAATACTGCTGGCTCTTTTCAGTAGTTTCAAGACATAAGCAACCGTTTAATGGTGCTTTAAAATATAGAACATACCAGATTTAGGGCACAATAATTATATTCTATTAATTTCTATTATATATATATATATATATATATATATATATATATATATATAGAATATATATATATTATAGATATATATAACAATATATATACTGAGTTTCATATATATATATATATATTTACAATATATAAATTGAGTTATAGATATTATTTACCAAATGATAAGAAGATAATATCTTTCTCTTACCTTTTTCTTATATATGTATTAAGCAATATCCAAAGAATTTGGTAGAAGCTGTAAAACTAGAAATAGAGAAATGTTATATATATATATACCTAAAAAGTTCTAGCACATACCAAAAGATCTAATGTATTGAATTTCCTGTCAGAATTAAGAACAGCCCAGAACACTCCACGTTTAAAAAAAAAGGTCTCAGTAGACTGCTGTTCCTGTCACTGAAGCCTCTCAGTGTCAGGCATGGATTCTCAAGGACCCTATCTGAACCTGAATGCCGTGGCCTCCCCGGTGGGCGTGGCCCGGGTGTGGCAGATCATTTTCAGCTGTGTCACCGTGAGCCTGGTGGCGCACCAGGCGGGCTTCAACGCGGCCTACGGAACCTTCTGCATGTTCGTGTGGTGCCTCTGCCTCACCACGACGGCCTGCGTGGTCGCGCTGGAGTTCACGCGGCTGCACACCTGCCTCCGGCTCTCCTGGGACAACTTCACCATCACCTTCGCCATGCTGGCCACACTCATGTGTGTCACGGCCTCCGTGGTCTACCCCATGTACTTCCTACAGGCGCAGTGCCCTCACGAGGGCTGTGAGGTCCGCAACTACCGCATTGCCGTCACCGTCTTCTCCTGTTTGGCCTCCGTGGCTTACCTGGCTGAAGTCATCATTGCCAGGGCCAAGCCTGGCCACGTGTCGGGCTACATGGCCACTGCGTCGGGCCTCCTCAAGATCATCCAGGCCTTCGTGGCTTGCATCATCTTCGGGGCGCTCGTCAACGAGAGCCAGTACAGCCGCCACGCGGCCACCCAGTACTGCGTGGCGGTCTACAGCTTCTGCTTCGCCGTCACGGTGATCGTGGTCCTGCTGACTGTCTCAGGGAAGACGCCCCTGCTGAGGTGCCCCTTCGACCGCTTCGTGGTGGTCTACACGTTCGTGGCCGTGCTGATGTACGTGAGCACGGCCGTGATCTGGCCCGTGTTCTGCTTCGACAAAAAGTACGGCAGCCCCAGACGGCCCGACACCTGCACACGGGGCAAGTGTCCCTGGGAGAGCCAGCTAGTGGTGACCATCTTCACCTACATCAACCTGGTCCTGTACATCGCTGACCTGGCCTACTCACAGAGGATTCGTTTCATCACCCAACCTTAAGACTGTTCACCTGGGACACCTCCAACCGTGTGGACACTAGCGCCAGCAATAATAGTCCATTTCTGATATTGTACTAAATCATGCTATACCATCATGTACAAAACTGCAGAAGTAGATTACTTTTTCCAGATGGGAAAC
Source organism: Polyodon spathula (assembly GCF_017654505.1). Classification (NCBI taxonomy): domain Eukaryota; kingdom Metazoa; phylum Chordata; class Actinopteri; order Acipenseriformes; family Polyodontidae; genus Polyodon; species Polyodon spathula. The sequence goes on along the minus strand of NC_054554.1, from coordinate 26,578,244 downwards.
TGTGTCTAAATGATTCTTCACTCTAAAAGAGGACCAGGGACTAGTAACAACCCTGCATGGAGATCTTCTGACATCCATTACTCATCAACCTGAGAAAGCAGACTGTGCTTGGTAAATGTGTTAAATACGTTACAGTTTGAGAGAAATGCCAAACTTCCCAGTAATAACCCTGTGTTATATAGATGTTTGCTTGTTGTTTTATGCAGTGATTGTATGTAATTTCTACTATTTCCAAGGGGCATGTAATGCACAGTCCCCTCACAAGCTACTCTGAGGTGCCAGTAACTGGAGTTTACTGCCTGGATATAGTGCTGGGACAAACATTAAAAAATTCAAACAAAAACTTGATCATTTGTTCATGTCACTCAGATGCAAAAATGTCCAGGAAACTGGATGTTTATAGTGTATCCAGTGCACTATTATAATCATTGATTCTAGATTTGCTGATTCTGCTGATCAGTATATTAGATTTTTACCTGTCTTAGTAAAACCAGATCGATACAACTTGACCCTGCTGTATCTATTGGCTGCAAAGAAAGCTGTTTGTCTGTTTGTGAATGTGTATATGTTAGTCTTTCTGAAAAAGAATTAAAGAAAAAAGACATCAGATTCTTGGGTTCTATTTTACTTTTTACACATGGGGATACAAATAAATATAATCTCTATTTACAATGCTTTAACTTGATTTGGTTAAAGTAAAGTTTACAGGTTTAATATACTTAAATCTTTCTGAAAAAGACACCAAAGCCGTATCCCTTAGTTCACAAAAACAAAATATACAATGTGAAAGACAAACAAGTTTTAATAGCGACACATTGGCATAACAAACTAATCACACGAGGGACAGCTCATTTAGACAAGAGAACATGTTGAATTTTGTAGATGTTTAATAAAATACAAATTCAACCCTTGTACGAACACGTCTCAAATATACCTCCTCTCTCACATTACAGGATACAGGACAGCAAATTAATGTGAAGCATGTGTACTGAAGAGAGTAGGCCGATGTAAACAGGCAAATCTAAAGCGCTGATAAGGCCGTGGCACATCTGTATAAAAAATCGAGCATTTATTAACAATTACCTTTAATATCCAAAATAATAATATCCATCATGGTATTTAAAATACCATACTTGGTGGAACTAAAGAAAGTGTCTCCTGGTTTGGATATAATAGCATTCTGACAGTAATGTGGAATGCCACTGTAACATGAAGACTGAATTCTTAGAATGCAGAGCATGTCATCATTGGACCAGGCCTTCCCAAGTCAAGGACACTGTTTTCAGGTGCCGATCTGAGAGACAATACATCAGTCAGAGAATCTGGTACTGTCAGCAAGTACAATACATTTAGACCCATTAATTCAATATTAATTGCATGTATTGTTTCTACATTATTTCCATCTTTAGTGGTCCTAAAATTCTTTTTAAAAAGAATAATGAATGCATGCATATTAATGCATGTAAGCTAACCATTATCTTAATTGGATACACACTCACTAAATCTCTTACCTTACAATGTAGCTAAAAGTAGATACAAGTAATTTTCTGGACACAGTTTGACTTCTCTAGTTTTAAACTGCTAAGGCATCTATTCGTGCAATAAACTGAACAAATGTGGATCGATATTTTATTTTTGATTCCTGGAAATTTAAAAGGATTACTGTTACATTTGTTGTTTGAACGTCCTCCTCGATATTCCTCCTCATCTTGAAAAAAAGCTAATTGAATTTAAAAAAAAAAAAAAAAAAAAAAAAAATCTAGAAAAATCTAAGGTATGCAAGGAATTAGGGATCACAAACATTCCTTAATAATCCCACTTGTGAGAAAGTTCTTTAAAGACAAACCTGGTACCCCCAAACCAGTGTTATTAACACCCTCCAGATCCCCACGGCCCCTGGGCTCCTGGATCAGCAGGGTGGGTTACTTGGCAAAGGCAGCTTTGATTGGAATGTGATCAGCTCCCAAGCATTAAGATGCAGCTCAGCTGTTGAGAAGCCTGACCTCTGCACAGCAGCACTGAGCAAAGGGACCAGCAGAGAGAGTTAAAGCCACTCTCCACCTTTCACTGGTCAAGTGTCTGACACCTGCCCTCCTTCTTGACCACTTTAATTACATATTAATATGTAGTCAATACACGTGTGAGTATCTATCATTAGACTGCAATTTCAGCTATTACTTCCTATGTATGTTGTTGGAGCAGGAAACTGACCCATACATGATTGATGCACAATGGTATACTGACTGTTTATTAAACATGCAGCAAAACTTCAGCACATGACTGTTTGCATATTAATGAAACTTGTTTATGGCACTCAAAATAAAGCGTGACCGATGTCTAACGTTCTCGATTATATCAGCACGTTACTGTAGCTAAAAAGGCATCCTGATGTGTATTTACATCTCACTAACAAATAAACAGCACTTGCATGATGCAACGCGCTGTGACTCTTACAAACCGACCCCAAGCGGGACACGAATACAAGACCCGCTGCGATTGGCGCGTCTTACTCAAAAAGCATCCACTCATTGGTTCACTGCAACACGTGACGCACTTCATTTTTTTGGGAACATGCAGGCGAGTTAGGAGGAAGCCACGTTGACAGCAGCGCGGTGGCAGCTGAGTTGCAGATTCACAAAGGTGGAAAGTGTCTGATTGTCACCCAACAGGTGAGCGAGGTTGTACGTTGTCTGAACGTTTTGATTTTAAGTATCTTGCACAATAAATGTTGCATTTTTAAATTGCATTCTTGCATATAGTGTAACAAGTGGCACAACTGGCATAGCTAGGGTTTTTTTTCTGTTCAGGTTTGTGTGTAAATATCTCGTTATTTCACAGAATGCCAATGCTGTGTGCATTTATTAGACTGGACGTTTTTAATTCATTGTCTATGCTAGGTTTTTTATTTTTAACTTTTGTATGTTAATTGAATTGCATTGTTTATAAAAAAAAGTGATGTGTTGTCTCGTGTAAGTTGTACAGAAGTGCTGCTGCACTTCTGTACAAAACAAAAACAAAACAAAACAAAACAAAACAATCGTATTTACGTATTGACATAAGTTTCAAACGCTGCTTTCTAAGTCTAGACTTTGGTACGATCAAGAGTTTTTTTTTTCTCTCTCTGTTTATTCCTAATGCAGCTACATCTTTTGTTTAGTCACAACACACCATTAGAAGAATATCTATAAAATATAAAAATGAGCGTCGGGTTCATTGGAGCGGGGCAACTGGCGTATGCCCTGGCGAGAGGGTTTACAGCTGCAGGTAAGAAGTGAACATTTATTAAATCCATAGGGACCACCGAGCTCTAGAGAACGCAGTGTCTCCATCCCAGCAGGTGTGCCACACATAGACTCCCAACCCCATGTTCCATGGTGTGATGAAATGTGTTGGATTACAGTGTTCTATAATATTGTTTAATAACTCAGGAATGAAAGGATCCAGTCCAGTTTGCACTTACAAACCTTTGGCGGGTCCCAGGCAAATGACCAGTGGGTGTGTAATACTAATATTAATACTGAGTTTGCTGTTTTCATATTATTTATATCTTTTTTGTTCAGGTGTAATAACAACTCATAAGATCACAGCCAGTTCCCCAGATACTGGACTCCCTACTGTGACCGGGCTAAGGGTAAGGATTTAGTGTTATTCTATAGGTCTGCTGCTTACCTGTACAGTATATAGTTTAGTATTTAGTAAAAACAAAACAAGAACAAATTCCCCAAGTTCACAAGAGTGTTGATCATTTGCAGTTGCAAAAAATGAAAGTACAGCATGAACAGACTTGTGCAATATATTAATTATTGTTCAGAATATTCTTTTACAATTTGATTCAGTTTGAACCAGAAGGCTGATGACACACAGCTGTATGCGTGTGCCTCTGGCAATGTTGAGGAGTTGAGGGCGGCCCAAGGTGGATACCTGGCTTGAATTTAAACTGGTTGAAACTACACCTTTCAAAAACAGAGGTTTTATTATTGGGATTGACAATGACTCTCAAGAAACCTGAGAATAGCTTTACCCCTCTGAACATTAATGGAACCACACCTATTGTAGTTACTAAAGCTAGGAACCTGGGAGTCACCTTTCATTTCTCCCAAATTAATCAGGTGGCCAGTTCCTCTACTTTTCTCTTGCGTAATTTAAAAGTTATTAAACCATTTTTGCCAGGTTCCCTTTTTCGGATAGTTGTACAAACACTTTTAATCGCTAAGCTGAAGTACTGCAACTCCCTTTACTCAGGCTTTCCTATGGTCCAGCTTAGACTTCAGAGGATTCAAAACATGGCATCTTGCTTAGTGTCTGGGACTCAGCTGTGCTACCACATCACTGCAGTTCTGTGGGAGCGACATTGGCTCCCAGTCCCTGAGAGAATACATTTTAAAATCCTTTGCACTGTTTATAAAGTGTTAAATGGAGCTGGACCTGCCTACCTTCAAGCTGATCTTCCTGATAGAATCAATACCAGGAATTTACGTTTGAATGGTTCCCTCCATATTCTTCCTCCCTTTTTTTCTCGAGTTAATTTGTGAGGCTGCACCTTGCAGACTAGAGCAGCTTATTGATGGAATTTGTTGCCAGTGGAAATTAGAACCTCTTCTAGCCTTAAGTTTAGAAGCTATTAAAAACTTTGCTTTATCAAAGTATGTTTGGGTAACTTTAGAGAGTTTTAATATTCTAATACATGATTTGAAGGTGTATCATTTTGACCAATGTATTTACGTTGTACTGTATTGTGTGTTTTATACTGTTTATGATGTACCATGTTTTTATCACATGGTACTATATGTTAAATTATTTCAATGTCTTTTGCCTTGTACAGCGCTCCAATGCCAATTGGGGAGTGGCACTATATAAAAATGTTAAATAAACAAATATATTTGAAGACTTTATCAAGCGTTACTTTGTCTGGTCAAAGGCTTTTTTTTTTTTTTTTTTTTTTTCAATCCTCATGTGAGATGCTGTGTCTGTATTATGGTTGCTATATGTACTGTTTGAGTGAGTGCCATTTGCGATTCAAATTCAAGCAGAGAAAGGCCTACGCTAATGCCGCCTTTAGGGTTCTGTCAGTGTTCAGAGAGTTATATACTGTCATTCTGGTTCTGATATCTTTGTTTTTCTAGAAACTGGGTGTGAATTTCACAACTAGCAACAAGGAGACAGTGAAGAACAGCGATGTCTTGTTCCTGGCTGTCAAACCTCACATCATCCCCTTCGTTCTGGATGAGATCGGGCCTGACATCGAGAATCGGCACCTGGTAGTGTCCTGTGCTGCTGGAGTCACAATTAACTCCATTGAGAAAGTGAGTCCGGATTGTGCAGAACAACTCAGCTCTGCTGCCTGGAATTCTTGTGATGCTTGTCCTGTCTTCCCCTCCATCAGTGCAGACTGTCTTCTGACTATTACCACCTGTCATGATTGACTGTACTTTGACACTGTGCAATGAATACGAAGGACTTTGTTAGAGCAAATCCTGACCCAAGTGCACTCCACAATCGCAGTAAACCCTGTAACGAAAGGTCTGGAGAATCGCACTGACCCAGCCTGCCCTGTTCTGCCCCCTCAGAAGCTGTCTCTGTGCCACCCGGCCCCGAAGGTGATGCGCTGCATGACGAACACGCCGGTGGTGGTGCGGGAGGGAGCCACGGTGTACGCCACGGGCTCTCACGCCGAGGTGGAGGACGGCAAGCTCCTGGAGCAGCTGATGGCCAGCGTGGGGTTCTGCATCGAGGTGGAGGAGGACCTGATCGATGCTGTGACCGGGCTGAGCGGCAGCGGGCCTGCCTACGTGAGTGCATACAGGGATGGAGACAGGTTTCACCCATTCCAGGTTTTATAATGAGCTACAGTGTATAGGCAACAAGCTAAGATGTGTCTTCTCATAGTAAAAACCAGCTGCTGGCCAATGTGTCTTTCCATCTCTGGTACATAGAGGATAATTTTTTCAGGGATACTGTGATATTTAGTAATAAAGGGGTCTGAGTGGGGTAAAACAACATGTGCACCAGTTACCACGGGTCACGTTCATTTCAAGTTTGCTTGCCTGACACTCTCTTGGTTATCCCTGTGATACCGCAAGTGGCCCAGTAGAATCATCTTGTGGTATAATAATAGAGATTGCTAACAGTAATCCTGTTGTTTTCCCAGGCATTCACAGCCCTGGACGCGCTGGCGGACGGTGGAGTGAAGATGGGGCTGCCGAGGAGGCTGGCGCTCAGACTGGGAGCTCAGGCCCTACTGGTCGGTAACAGCCAGGCTGACGGCAGCCTCTTGTCTTCTGTGATCTCATTTAAATTTAGCTGCCCGTGTTGGGACCATGCTCTTGCTGATGGCTTGGTGTATTAAAAGCGCAAGAGAGAAGCCTGTGAATGTGAGATTGTTCCCTAACCTGTTCTCTTCTGCACAGGGAGCTGCTAAGATGGTGCTGGACTCGGAGCAGCACCCGGGCCAGCTGAAGGACAACGTGTGCTCCCCAGGGGGCGCCACCATCCATGCGCTGCACGTCATGGAGAGCGGAGGCTTCCGCAGTCTTCTCATCAACGCAGTGGAGGCATCCTGCATCAGGACCAGGTACAGGAGAATGGATTTGCAGCAGTGGGAACATTTATTACACCTCCTCCAGATTAGTGGTGATAGTGCTCGAGTACTGGAATCCAATGCCAGACAGTACTCTCCTCTACATAGTAGCGTACATAAACCGCTAGTCATCAATTGATCAGGGTGACGGTCACATATGCGACGTTCCACTGTATCAATCAATAGCAATTAACTTCCACACAGAGTGTTTGAAAAGCCGTTTGGAAGATTATTTTTCTCATCTCCGGGTCGCTGATATATATCTTATCTTATATATCTTCTAACTTATCTGTTCATTTCTGCTCTCCATCCAAATGTCAGCGTAAGTGTGTGTATATTTCAGGACTTTCTGCATCTTCACAGGGCTATACATTAATCATAATTCATGCTGTGAACCCAGTGGAACCCTAATTGACACATACAAGAGATTATTCTGCCTTGATCGATAGCTGGAAGAGAAGTTTTTAAATCTCAGCACTGATTTCAATTGACAGCTGGAATTAGGACAAACTTACAAAGACATTCTAGAATAGATTTGTGCCCCTTAGGGTTTGCATATCGGAGTCAGGGGTCAGTATGTACTGCAGTTAATATTGATTAGTTCCTCCCCACAATTGCCATTTCTTCTGTAGGGAGCTGCAGTGCCTGGCCGACCAGGAGAAGATCTCACCAGCTGCTATCAAGAAGACAACTCTGGACAAGGTCCTCCAGGAGTCTACCTCGACGGGGGTCAAGGGGAGAATCAGCCTGCTCAATAATAGCAAGGGGACCAAGAACAAGAACTAAATATCCAGCAAACGCTTGCCACACAGCAGAGCTGCACGTCCCGTCCTGTCCCCCCCTCCGGATGAAGGGTATGATGTGAGGCACTTGGTTTGCAGTGCCCGGTGGGGCGAGGTAGAATTTTGGAAGCCAGCGTTGTTTCTTTCCACAGACTTGTGACTCCAGTCAGTCACCAGTAGTTGAGGCTTTGAGCTCTAGTGTATAGGGTAGTTAAATATTTGCATGCAGTTTTAAAATAAAATTTGGTTTCTGCTAGGGGTAATCAAAGCGTATTGGCTCTGCTTCTGTTAGTCTCAACATTTTCAATGTACAGAATTTCAGTTATGATGTTTATGTCTGTGCAGCTCATGTGCATAAATTAACAAACATAACAGAAAAATAAGCTGCAAAATTGAAGCTAAAAACTATATAATTGTTGTAAGAAATGTTTACAATATATTTATACTATATAGTGCCATGCTAATACAGCATTAAATCCATTCTCTCCACTGCTTGCAACCTTCGCCCGAAATAGTGGAATCTGTAGAACTACATTGTGTATATATGCTGTACTATTTTTATTTTTTATTTTTTTAATGTTTTAGTTTGCAGTCTTCTTTGCATTTGACTTTTCTGTAAAAATTATCTGTAAAATAACATGATCTACAAAATCATATTGTAGCAGTTAAAAATAAATAAATACATTGTGTTCATGGATGTTTTTTGAGAGATTGTTACAGGGGCTGGCCTTTTTCACAAGTAAATAAAAGTAAGAGCTACCTGTTGGTTTATGTGACTGCTTATTTGCTAAGTCAAATTACACATTGCACTCACCTCTCTAAATAAAATGATGTTACCCTGTGCTTTCTGTATTTACATCTGTACACAGGATAGGGTCATTTTGACAAGTCCTTATCATATATAACATGATTTATAATCATGAATATAAAATGTATTCTGTAGCAGTTCAATGTAGTCCAGTGTTTCTCAACCCTGTTCCTGACGGCACACCGTGTCAGCTAGTTTTCGTTCCAACGCAAAGCTCAATTGCTTAATTGAACCCTTCATTGAACTAATAAAGTGGTTCAATTAAGAAATTGAGCACCGCGTTGGACCGAAAGCTAGCTGACACGGTGTGCTGTCAGGAACAGGGTTGAGAAACACTGGACTACATTGAACTGCTACAGAATACATTTTATATTCATGTAAAAGAATGACAGGTTTGGTCATATTTTTATTGAAATGCAATATACAGAAAGTGGGCACAGATTACTTCCTGTATAGTCCAGATTAATCACAGATTAGTTCCCATATATCTTTACTTACTTTTTACAGTCCTTTGCACTCCCGTCTCAGCTTGATCGTCTCGTCCTGTTTATTGTTAGACATTGTACAATGTTGCAGTATTGGCAGAACCCATTCTGTACAGCTGTCACTAATTTGCTACATGCTATATAATCCGACATGGCAGCACACGCAGACTGAAAAAAGAAAACTCAGTAAGCAGCTGCTTTTGCTTCCATGGTGATGCTGTTGATGTTAATCTGTTCCCACTCCTCCGTGACACGGATTCAGGGAAGGAGGATGGCAGGCGGACCATGCGCACCGTGGATCTCTTCCTGACTGGCTAAACACACAGGTACAATTCTATCATTCCAAACTCTTTGTTTTCTACCAGATTCCTATAAAAAAGTGTTTTGTGTATATTTTTGGTTTTAAACTTTATTTGGTGTACATAATAAACTCATAAAGGTTTTTCCACTTAAGCCACTGTTAGCTGAGGCTGGCTAATTGATAGCTTTCTTTGCTGATTTAAGACTTTTGTCCCCATGTACTGTCCAAACATTTGTATAGTTGTAGATGTGTTAAAATTGGGATGGGTGTAAAAGGGTGTCACAAATAGCAGGACTCCCATATAATGTGGGCATGTGGCAACAGTCTGAGCCTGCAAGCTGGGAAAGAAATTACAAGAGGCCTAGTGCTGCTGCTCTTAGGCTTGCTTGGTAGCAGCACAAGGTTTAATGTCACATGTCTCTGTACAGGTTTCCCACGGTTTTTAAAAAAGGACAGGTGTGCATAAAACACTGGGGTTTTATCTGAGATTGGAATATTTTTTGGGGGGGGTTATTAAACAAGGCTCTGCTGTTCAAACATAAGAAATAGCTTGGTTAAACATTAGGGAAATGGCCAAATCTTTGCTATTTTTTGCATGCAAGTTGGGTGATAGGACAATACAGCTGTTAATGGGTCTCTTCACAAAACTGTTTTAAGGAATTTATTAACATCCTGTTAATTTTAGGTTAAACAGTGCTATGAAAGAATACAGTTTAAAAGATTCCATGGACTGCAAACCCAATTTAATTAATACAAAAATGGGTTGAAAATAACAGCCCTGAACAGTCCTTAAAGTTTGGTGAATATGGGCTAAAGATATGGGTTACAAATCTAGTTACAAACAACTGTTACTTTAATGAGTCAAAAGTACAGACTAAACTGTTTGCAACTGGGTTTGAATACACCTTGATAATTCTGATCCTATTGATAAAGCAAACTAGAAATCAATATATGTAATTTTTTAGAAGCGGCTGTGTCCCCCTCGCAGTGAATCTGATCCTGATCCATTCAGCAGCTTCAGTAAACACTTTAAACTTGAGCGCTGGAAGATCAGAAGCTTGTCGATCACAAGGGAATGACAGAGGTGTGAGCATCACGTCTGCTTACACAAACAGTGACCATGTTAGATAAACCCCAGGATTCGCCCAGGCACTGCTCATCACAAACATTGCTGCTGGGTGTCACCTCTCACCTCCCCTGGGCAGCCGGGCCGTTCAGGTGGTAGGGCAGTTAAAACACAGCGGGGGGATTGGGGTTTACATTCCCTGGGGTTTGTGTTGCCTTCATTGTGTGCATGACCTCGGGAGCGACAGCCACGATGGGAAGATGTCTTGCTTTTGATCTCTGCGGGGCAATGCTTCTGTTTCAGCTGTGGGCAGCAGGAGTGTCAGAGACGCAGATGAACGTGAAGAGAGGTAAGGAGAAGAGTCATTTGAACTGTTGTTTTTTTCAGCCATTTAGTTTATTGTGAGAGACTGAGTGAAGTTAGGTTCGAGACCAAGGATGGGAGGAATCAGTGAAGTACCACAGGGGAGAGTCTTTAGTGCAATACAGTACTACAGTGGTAGGCAGCTGCACTATAGGTAGGTAGAATTGTAGTGTGTTATAAACCAATACACCCCGAAGTTGAATCGTGTTTCCATAGCAGTACTTATCACTGTTCAGAATCCATTGTGTTGCCTTTGCTGCTGTTGTTGAGATCTGTAAAGGGTTCTGCTGGGGTGTATGCAGGAATATATACTGATATTATATTCATGTCCAGGGTACCAGAATTCATTTACCTTTGGAACTGGATTAAAGCCTCTTTTAAGCTGAAGTCTGTTTACAGTATCTGCAGTGGTGTTTGCTCTAGATTATTGCTGCTGCTGAGAGCACAGCCACACCTCAGCAGGCTGTTTTCTTTCCTATAAATAAATAATGACTAGCTGATGGATTGATTGACTGCCTGATTGATGTCAGTAATTGACAAGTGATCAGATATAATGAAAGGAATCTGCATGGAAAACAAATAGGAAACAACATTTTCTAGCTGTTGCATTCCTGAAAGCCCTGTGATATCACTGGCCCGTTATTCCATGCTGTGTCCAGTCTTGTCCACTCAGCCTGTGCAGACGGAGCCCCTGGTGAACTGCCCCCTCTTCTGGTCAGAGTTCCGTGGACGCTGCTACCGATACTTCCCTGTTAACAAAACCTGGGTAGAGGCTGAGCTGCACTGTGCTCAATTCTCCAACGGGGTAAACGCTGCCAAGCTCGTGTCCATTCACAGGTAAAGTAATAAGACATCCACTTCCATGTGCTTTAATATCCATAACTTCAAATTTGTACCTAGTGATATGATTGTATATCCCTTATAAAAGTTTCTCAGAGTGAAAGTATAACAGAGTGTAAGGCATAAGTAAGCATTGTAAAGCCCAAAGAGGTATGATAAAAGTATATTAATAAACATGACAATCCATGGTAAACTCTGGTAAACGCATAGTATAACCCCGGGGAAAGCGTGATAAAACTGCAAAGGCATTGTGCAAAAATACTGTGAGGAAACTTTTACAAGGGCTGTTTCTATTATTTTCTGAAACATTTTCATGCATATTTGCATGCATTTTCAATACTGTAAATCTATATACAAGACTAGAAAATATACCTCCACGCAAAGCAGCAGACCAGTCTATTGAAAGCATATTAAATAAAAGCATAAAGTATATTCTCTTGTACTTTATACATTCCAATCATATTTTCCATTGAAGCTGTATCAACCAAGGATTGGATTTGCCTCTTATTGAATAGACACATTTCAATATTGCTAGTCCCTCTTGTTTTCCAGACTTTAGTTTCTATCTGATTGGGGTGAAGCTCAGTCATCCTACTATCCACAGCACTATAAGCCCACATCCTCCATGTGTTACAGGGAATAGGACCCTACCAGGTACAGATAGGTTCTTCTCTCAAAATGATGCCACTTACAGGGTCTTTTACCCTGTAACATGGAGTGAATATCTCAAATGTACAGTGTTGCAACAGAACAGGATAAAAGAGATCAAAATTAAACAGAGCAAAACAAGGTATTGGAATGTGCTTGTTTAAGGGAGGTAAGAAATGTATTTTTTTTTAAGCCTTGGCTAACACTTTTTTAACAGAAAGATGAAAATGACTCTTTGCATCAGAATATAGCAGAAATCCAAATCTCAAAATGAAGTATCTTGTATTAAATTGCAAGATTAAACAGATTTTATTTTATGGAGGACTGTCTTCCCTTCAGGCAGTTGCAGTGCATCTTGTCTGTCTGCATCTTAATCATTGCAAGGCAGTGCAGCCACCTCTGAAAGCCTGATGTCTGTTTTATTAAAAAAAGCAAGGGCGCATTAGCTCGCGGTGCGCTCAAGCTGTGAGATTCAGAACTCATTTATGTCTCATCATACAGTATGTCTTCATCCTTTCTGCATTCCTGCTCCACAGCTGGGAAGAAAACACTTTTGTGTTTGATCTGGTGAACAGCATTGTCCTCGACTTTCCAACAAACATCTGGATTGGACTGCATGACTGGAGAAAGGCGAGAAGGGAGGGAGTTGATCTGGGGCATATTTACTAAGCTACAAAGTTTGCCAAGTGGCAGATCTGATCAATGTATACCCTGCCCTTGAACCTTTGAGATTTGTATTTGAGATTTTCCATTTGCATTATCCAGGATTAAGTGTAGGGGTAATCCTTGAAAAAGCAGTATTATTGATGCCATAGAGAGGGATTCCCTTAATAAAGTGAGGTAAAGTCCAGCTGTGACTTATCCTACTGTTCTAGATTGATCAGATCAACTCCAGAAGGTTAGGACTGGAGATAGTGAGGGTAATATCATTGAATTGTGTAAGAAACATTAAGGGATGTGTTTTTAAACATCCTGTTAGGGGTCTTGTGAACAATTATTTTTAGAGAGAAAACAGTGGGGGGGGATACCCCCCCCTTGGGGGGGGGGGGTTTCGTGAGCTGCAAGCTCGATTTGAATAAATCTAAATTGGTTTTGTGAACTTTTCCCTGTAATATACATCTTTCCATTCAGGAGAGCAACTTCGAGTGGTCAGACGGTTCCTTTTACAGTTTCAACTACTGGGATGAGAGCCAGCCTGACGACGAGGCGATCCCGGGGCACAGCGAGGACTGTGTGGAGATGGGGTCCTCGGCTACCACGGGTGAGACCACCGCGCTCTTAGGCTGTTTTCAGCACATTTTTTATTTGCTACCTATTTAAAGGAGAAAAACACCTTTATGTTACAAAACCGCAAGCAAAGAACGAAGCGATGTAGTCAAGATGCTGGTATCTTAGGCACGCTCAAGTGGTTTGCTTCTTAGTCTTGGACATGGGATTTTCTCCTTTTAAGACACAGGGTTAATTAGAAGGGAAATGCTTTGAGCTTTAATTTTAACTGCCCATGAAAGACAGTAACACCTTTAAGACTGCATATTGTCTTAGAAGCTTTTTCAAATAAAACAAATACATGCCACCGGAATCTAGTTTCCAATTGGCGCTCCCAAGCTGGCACGCAATAATTCAAAATGACCACTAGATGTCACCTGTGAGCCACAGTCACCTGGATTGGAAGAAAGTCCTTGTCAGGTAAAGTCAGAGTTGCCCATTTCTGCTCTAGGTACAGGGTCCAATTATGACTTCAGTGGCTACGTAATTAAAAGAGTGCATAAATACACATAAATAAACTCCCAAGAATAGTTACAAAAGTTCCAGTGACATGGTTTAAAGTGTGAGAATTCCATTTGAGTGCATTCTATATCTTACATCTTACTACTTGTGTTATTTCAGCTTTGAGATCCTGGAATGACATTACTTGTGGACGCTCCTTCCCCTTTGTTTGCAAAGTAGCCTCACTTGCCATCTAAATGCCCAGGCTTCATCTGATTGGGTAACAGCACCAACTTCCTGCGACATCACAAAAGGCACTGACAGTTTCTTTCCTCTGTTTAGTTATAACGTAGGAATGGATGTGTCTATAATATTTAATTTCCTATTCCTAACTTCTATTAAAGGTGTTCTCTATCATGCTTCTGTTTTGATCACGGTTTACAATAGTAACTTCTGACAAAAATGTCATTTGTAAAGCTAATCTGATAAATGGAACATTTCTACACAAATGCTGTCAAAGGGGATAGAAATTACAGTTGCACATAGCCAAAGTGTTTGTTTACTTATCCCTACAATCAATGATAGGGTATTGGGAATTATAGACGAGATGTGATCAGTAATGCTTTTTTTATTGATATTGTTGTATTTTCTATTCCTGTTTCTGTTAAAAAATAGAACAAATCAACAGGGTTTTTAAAAATAAAAAAGCTGTTATTTTCTGTTTCTGTTTTAAAATGATGTTGTATCTGTTACATAATCAGACTGTAGATGCATCTCCCAGGGCTGCTACCTGATATATATATGGGTTGTAGCGGTAAAACCTGTGTTATATGAATAGTAAATATATATATATATATATATATATATATATATATATATATATATATATATATATATATATATATATATATTATATATATATACGGTTTTATGATAATATATTGATACAACAAAAATAACTAGCTCTTATATACTGTAAACTGAAATGTTAAACATATGCAAATAAATAAAATACATTGTTTACTTAGCTGTTATATAACATTTTCCTTTGTTTTTAAATTCATATTACTTTCCTAATTAGTATCATCTCTCAAAACCACCTTAAAACTCCCAAACTGGGTGTTTTTTTTTTTTTTTTTTTAAATAAATAAATAAAAATAGCTTGCAAGTTTTTTTCATTTATTGAAACATAAATACAGGTAAATTATCTAAAATGATATGGAAAACGAAGGACATTTCCAATAAGTTTATTTTGGGCACGTTTATAGATTACTTTGTAGTTTGTATCCAACATCTCCTGTGATTTTTCATCAAGCACGTTAAGACTTGCTTTATGGCTTTAAAGAATTCCCTCTGGTAGTCAATTGATACCAAATGCGTGCGAACATTTCAGGCAGGATATCAATCATTCTATTCCTTGAATGTTTAACATAGCGCAATATGGTTTGTATTTAATATGTTTAAAAAATCTGGAAGCAAAATTGTGAATTGGTAAAGTTTTGTGCAGTATGCGGCTCAGTTTTATACAGCTAAATTGTTTTAGGGTTAATTGTAATGACGTAAACCCAACACAGCCCTGTTGAGGTTATGCTGACATCTGGTGGAGAAAAATTGTATTACCAGTACCAGTACGGCTACCATTCACTTGAGTGGTTTAAAATGTCATTGTGTCGGGTTGCAATGCTTTTTTCTTGACAATTTGGATGGCATAATCCGGCCTCACATTTAGTACAGTATTAAGCCGTTTTAACAATTAACAAAACAGCTTGATATACATACAATGACTCACATACAGTCATGTGACCCAGTCTGCTGCAGAAGCCCAACCGATTATATCTATATATATCTATATATATATATATATATATATATATAGATATAGATATAGATATAGATATATATAGATATAGATATATAACATCCAATAAAATTAAATATAAAGAATTATCCTACTTTTTAAAGGTTTTTTTTTTTCCTATTAGTGTAGTCTAGGGCAGCCTTTAAATATAATTGTTGCCACACTATTTTCAAGTCCCCACTGTGGTGCATGCATCAAACTGCAGGAAACTGCATTGCAAGATAAGGTCAGTTTGAATGTGTCTGTTCAAATCTAGTCTCTCGGCTCCAGATGTATATTTTTATCACTAAAAACTTAAACACGGTTCTGCATTTGCATGTTCAACTATAAAAAGCTAAAACAACAATTCCCCTAACTCAGAGTATAATCTGTTCATTTAATATCTGCTATCCTTAGCGTACCTTTAAAGAAATGCCAATTAAAAAAACTCATTTGAATAAATAGCACTGATATTTTAGGCGACCAGTTTTAATATAACAAAAGTCAATAATTGTTTAGTTTTTGTTCAATATAATCCCATTCTCTGATAGAAGTTTGTAGTTCAGTTTGAAAAGAAAAGTATTTTGGTTGTTTGTTTATTTCCAGAGAATTCTAAGATTACAAAAAGAACTGTCACTGGCTTCTCAGAAACTGTGTCAGAGACGGAAGTTTACTTTCTGGCAAGTTTTCATATGTAGAGCAACCGAGCCACTCCATTTTAATTGTTTGATTGGACACTAAACCATTCCAACTCTTAATATCTATACCTCTTACATGAATTACAACACCCATATCACAATACGTTATGTACTGAAAGGTTACTTACCCTAACCCTGGTTCCTGAAAGAGAAGACGACCACCAATGACATTATGTATGGGATGTGCATGCCCATTGGGTAGGTATCGCTGAGCTCTTTATATCAGAGCTGCCAATAGGCCCCTTCCTGTGGTGATGCACTCGGTCCCGCCCACCGAGGGATTAAAACCGTCATCCTGAGGAAGCCATTTCTCTTTTTCCATCGAACCAGTGAGGACGACCGATGCGACCTTGCAGTTGGTGGTCATCTTATCTTTCAGGGAACGTTCCCTTTCAATTCGAAAATGACCACCAACGACATTATGTATGGGATAATGTATACCAGAGCCGTCGCGATGGAGAAGGAACGGCATCATATAAGGGACGCATCAGAACCGCATAACCCAAGGGTTAGCGATGTGATCTTACACCCTCAAGGACCCTCGTGCCTGACAAAGGCAGGACAGGATCTAACACATGAAGGCGGTAGAACCTGAAGAAAGTATGCGGCGTAGCCCAGCTAGCCACAGTAGAAATATTGGACAGCGAGGCCCCTCTGAAGATGGCTCAAGATGTAGCCAACCCTCTAGTGGAGTGTGTGGCTACCCTCCCAGGTGGGGGCAAGCCAGCACCATCATACGCAGTCGAGAATCCAATGTGACAGATGTTGCTTTGAAAGGGGCTGTCCTAGGGTCTGTGTTCCGTGACAGACAAAGAGCTTCCTTCTGAAGTATTGAGGCCTGGAGAAGGTCTGTCATGAAAGTATTTGTGATTCCTTGAAAGGGAGGAGACCGGAGTGGGGTCTCGCACAGGATGCCATCCATATAAGCCGTCAGTATACCCGTCATGTTTGCCAGACGGGTTACCTGTGCCTCCACTGCATACACCCTCTTAAGATGCGTCTCCATCACCCTGCATTGTGGGTTTGGACACGCAGTGTCTCTAGCTAATCCTCCTACTGGCGGAGCATTGACCAAAGCCGCGATGGTGGAGTCTACTGGGGGGAACCCCACTAGGCCCAGCTTTTCCTTGCCTTCCAAGGAGGCAAGCTGTGCGGCCTGCTTTAGCATGCTTGGAGCTAAGGCTGGATGATCCCAGAAGGAGCGCACCTCTTCCATGAAGTCTGGGAAGGCTGAGAATTTTTGAGGGCGAGCCTCTATCCAGAATATGGACTGACATGGCTGTGCTGCTGGTGTCCAGGGGACCTGCAAAAACGTTGCAGTGTGCCCCATCAGTGCTGATGTCAAGTCCAACAGCGGCGAAGCGCTGGCTTCTGAGGCCACCTCGAAGCTATGTTCCGCCTCGGCAGGGGGTTCGGGCTCTCCTCCTTCTTCTATGCCAGAGGAGAAGGAGGCTGCATCCCAGGAGGTGTGCCATCCCAGCTCCTGTGCCAGCTGGGAC
The DNA here is from genome assembly GCF_017654505.1 of Polyodon spathula. Classification (NCBI taxonomy): domain Eukaryota; kingdom Metazoa; phylum Chordata; class Actinopteri; order Acipenseriformes; family Polyodontidae; genus Polyodon; species Polyodon spathula. Next base: position 26,560,633 of record NC_054554.1, on the reverse strand, counting down.
ACCTCATCCCTCATCTCCCTGGGGGAGGGAGGGTACGGTAGTTGGGGCAGTACTGGAGTTGAGACTGAGGCTTGAGCCGCAGGTGCATGTCAAGACAGGAGCTTCAGGACCTGGGCCATCTGAGCCTTCAGGTCCATAATGTCCCTGGCCTGTTTAGAACACTTCTCCCTTCTCGTCTGCGGGGATGGGGAGCGACTACTGGGAGGCCTGTGCATCGGGGATTTCGAGCAGGGGGTCCTGGGATAGTTTATGGAGGAGGGGCTCCGGGGATCTGAGAGCCGCTGACGGTCCGACCACTGAGGATGTGGAACTCGCCCTCATGGCCCTCTGAAAAGCCGCACATATACTGCTGGCCACCTCCCTCTCTCTCTCGAGGGCCAAGGTGGCATGCTGGATGCCCAAGCATCGTGCACAGAGGGTATGCCTGTTCTCCTGAGGGATCTTGGCCCTGCAGGACATAAAGGCGTGGAACCCAGTCTTGCCCGACATCATAGCTGAGTGTTCTGCACCGACTGAGCACAGCGTGCATCAAACACTGCTTGCACTGCGTGCACCGTGTGCATATGAAACACGTGCACTGTAGTATACAGCACCATGTATCGTGTGCACCATGGGCACTGAACACCGTGTGCACCAAGCACCGTGTGAACCGTGTGTACTGAGCACCGTGTGTACCAAGCATCGTGTGGCAGCATGTGTCCATGCACTAGCACTGTAGTGCTGGGCCACCGTGCGTACCGAGTACCGTGAGCACTATGTGCACAGTGTACCATGCGGCACCATTCGTCCATGCACTAGCACTGTAGCACTGGGCAGCGAACACCATGTGCACCTTGCGCACAAAGTACCATATCCCATACATAATGTTGTTGGTAGTTGACTTCAAATTGAAAGGGAGTCTCAAAATGCACATACACAATAGATTGTGTGATCATCATTTATCCGTAAACCATGTACACTTACTCTACAAATTGTATTCATAATATAAACAATTTGTTTGGCATGCATGAAACAATTCATGACTACTGTTAAAAAAAGCACACACACAAAAACAGCCTCCTACTGTTTTATGAATATCAAATGCTGTTTTATATGAAACACGTGTATATTAATGTCAATGTCCAGCCTCACAAAGCATTTCTATGAACAGTCTCAGAGCTGTCTTCTTTTATACCAGTTTCACAAATATAGTTCCAGACAGACACAGTGGAAAAAACATTTATTTTAAATATATGGTAGAATAGTGTGATCCTTATTTTTCATATATAGAAACTGGCCCCCTTTTTATATATTTAAAATACATGGGATATGTATATATGTAGCGCATCATATATTTTCATTAGTCTGTAATCCATAAAAATAAATATATGGAAACAGACTAAAATATATTTAAAATATATCTCATATATTTGAAATATATAAAAAGGGGCCAATTTCTATATGTAAAAAGTATAAGGATCATACTTTTTTTTTTTTTTTTTTACCATATTAAAAATATATGTTTGTTCCATAAGGGTGTCTGGACCAGTGCTATAAATGTGTTTCTAGGACAGACCTTAAAAAACATTCTACAAACAATTCATGAGTAAAAGCGCAGTGAGGGCACTGTTTTTCATATCCTATTAACCTATTATGAGTTACATACAGTTTGTTGGTTTGAAATTAATGCATGCGCGTGTGTGGAATGTTTGTTCATCGTCAGAAGTGATGATTACTTCATATGAACTGCGTGTAAACAAAAAAAATATTATTTCAATTATTGACACTAACAATATTTTTACATCACTTTAACCCCATGCAAATACGTTGGTTTTGTATTTATTATTAAACAGTATTATGTATAATCCTAGTCAAATATTGATATGCACATTACAGTATAATTAATTTTCGGTTGTACGGCCCTGCACACGATAAATGCATCCTTTCTTACAGGGAATTGAGCCGCTGTGTTTTGTTAAATATAGTGTAGCTATCAGCTTGTATCGCTGTGCGGCAGGATGGAAATAACGCAACGCGATATATTGCTAAACGTTGTAATGAAACCGCTTTTATCTGTTGTTATAATAATAATAATAAATAATAATAATAATAATAATAATAATAATAATAATCTGCGTTGTCTCTTTAAGACATTCCTGCACAGTGATGTAATGATCCTGATACTTGTCTACACACACTCCAGAGCCGAATAAGGCGCTCAAATTCTGGCTGCCCGCTGAAACGGCTTGCGCGTTGTATTGTCGGTGAAACTGAGCAGTACTTAACCCTGTCCTTTCTTTTAGTTGTACGTGCCGTTAAGGAACCCCTAAATGAACACACCTCGTTTTAACAGTACTCTGATCAGCGGGTTCTCATGCATGCTTTTACCTGCTCATTCGTATTGTTTATTTTGCCTGCCTCTGTCTAGTCTAGTTGCTAGCCTGTTATTGTGTGTGTGTGTGTGTGTGTACACTTACTGTAATAATCATCGACCGTCCTTGCGCAACAGACCGCACTTTCTGAAGCACTTCATGGTTCGTTTTTTGAGAAAATATTACTTAATTTCAGATGCTAAAACTACACTAGCAATACCTAAAAGCAATGAGATTATATTTATAAAAACACATTTTTTTGAAATATATACGTTATATATATATATATATATATATATATATATATATATATATATATATATATAGGAACAAGACCAATTCCTTGTTCTTTATAAATTTATATTCTTGTTTTTCGAAATATTTACATCCTGAAAGCAGTAAAAGGCATATGATTTAAGTAATTTCCGTATCTGTGTTACTTTCCATTTAAAAAACAAAGCCCATTTCCTTGTATTTAAAGTCGGGGTATTTCTTGGGTTCTATTTTTTCCCCACTGCATTTACAACAAAACATTAAGTATTATTTCCCCTTTATACTACATTTATTATTATTATTATTATTATTATTATTATTATTATTATTATTATTATTATTGTTGTTGTTGTTGTTGTTGTTGTTTGGTGAATTGTATAGACTTGCAACAGCCAACTGCGACATTCAAAAACAATACAGATATGTAGTTCAAGAGTCAAAATTATATCAAATAGAAAAAGAACCACAACAACAGCACAGCAAATTTCATGAAGGCGTGCATGTAGCACTCACACCCCCTTCTCCATGACCAGTGCAAACTAGAACAACGCCAGTTCACGATCCACATATTATTATTATTATTACTATTATGATAAAGTCACTAAAGAACACGTTAAAGAGCTATGGCTTCTGTTTGTTAAACGCATTTATTAAGGTATGCACGGTGCTCAGCCCCTTTAAGACCCTGTTTTGCAGTGTGTGAGAGAATGTGGTCAGGCAGAAATATTTGCGCTGTGCCCCTTTAAGTCTTTTTGCCAGTTGCGTAGATCCTTCATGAATGAAACCGCGTGACCAAACATCATATGACGTCTGGCTCCGGCACAAGAGAAAGCGATCAACAAGAAGGCGGCGAAGGACTGAATTTTACAAATTACACCGAAATATAGACGTCGCACCTTTAAATATCAAATCTCAGACCAAAGGCGCTGGGCATAGGGTCTCCCCAGAGTGTGGTGAGTCAAAATAGGGGTTTGTTTTTCGAGCACCAGCGGCACATTGAAGAGGGCTGTGTTATTTTGCTGAGTGAGTGTGCACGCCTTGGCTTCTGCTCGCTGCTGCCTGAGTACATATAAGTGGGGATAGACGTGCTGATTCATCAGGGACCGTGTCATTAGACACGCAACACGAACAGAGTCAGTGTTGTCAGTGTTTTAACAAAGGGACGTGCTGCTGCTTCTTCTACAAGATGGTTATCAGGGAATCCCAAGCCGTGTTGAGAGAGTACGGTTTGGTGAGTGTGTAGCTGCGCGTCCCGAAAAGCTAAATTAAATACACTGCTGTGTACCGTGTAGAGAAATGTGTAGTGTACAATTAAAGCAGATTTAATATGCCGATTCATCAGGATGGAGCCGCGCTACAAAAGCGAATCCTGCTAGAGCTATATTATTAAGAACAGGTGGCCTGCTTTTGTCTAGACGGTCGAGGTAAGGGTATGTGGTTGAAGGATAGATGACCTGGGTGAAGTGGCTGGCATCATTCTGTTCGTTTTGTCTGCACGGAATTAAAACGCTCTTGTAAAATCAACAGCCTCGGGTCAGGTGTCACAATTGAAAGTTTTCGTCATTTAAAAAATCATTTCATTCATGTGATGTGGCGGGAGACAGGTGTTCTCATTTATTAAAAACGATCAAGGAAATCTTTTGGTTATGATTTCTGTTAACCGTTTTTAAATGTATACTGTGCACTGACGGATTGAAGGGGTATTGGATTGTGCTGATTCGTCACAATGTTGAATTAGGTGTGTGATGTGCAATGCACTGATCAGCTGAGGTCTCGCCTCAGTGTGAAGGAATCGATGTTATTAACGACACCGCTTCTGAGATGACAGAGAATTTGCATCAGGACCAGGTATTCTATATTCCAGTACTAACGCGTTTAGGAGATAATGTAATGTTTGTTTTTTTTAAGACAGGAATGGGATAGTTTGAACTTGGTGAAGAGACTAACTGTCAGGTGACAGACAGAGTAATTATATTGCATTTGTGTTCCAACAAATCGGTGATAATTCAGCAGTTTTAAAATGCACTGGAATACATTTTTCAAATAGTATATTGAAGGTTGTTTTTCTGTTTGACAATGAAAAGGAAATTGTAAAAAAAAACCCAAACAAATAAAAAAATCTGTGAAAAAAAAAAAAAAAAAAAAAAAAAAAAAAAGGGGGGGGGGGGGTTCCTCTCCCCTCCCCCCCCCACTACATGTGTGGCATGGGCTAGATGCATAGTAACATTACCAGTTATTTCCAGCCCCATGATGAGATAGACGCCACCTGTCAAGATACAGTAACTGCCTGACAGCTTGATATTTGTCTACCCAGGATTGCCACTTCTAGCTGTTTATTTTGTAAAGTAAAAAATTCCCCAAGTGCTCTTGAAATTAAGTACATATGCAGGCATTCATCATACTGTAGTGCCTTGTTTTGCAGTCCAGGCAGGGATGTATTTAAAAAATAAACTCAAATTCAAAGAAACAGAAATCTGAACTGGTTTACCAGGCTACAGTGTGTTCCTCCCTGTGACATTTCTTCAAGGTTCGTTACCACAAGAAAGACGTCTTTACTCAGCATGCACAGGGTTTGGGTCTTCACTCACTTACAAAAATAATTGTTTATTTTGGTGTATTTCAGAGGTGAGTGTTTATTGAAAGACTCCTGGAGACTCCTGTTGCTCAGCAGTTTCATCCATTCCAGGTTTTACTATAAGCTTGAAACCCAAGTGTATTAGTAACAAGCGCAGGTGTGTCTTGTTAAAACGCATAGTGAAACAAGAAATGGAGCAAATTGCTATACAATGGGAGTCTTCTTACCATCCATGTATTTCAGAAAGGGAAGGGACCTTTGCCGAACCCGTTGCACCTCCTAGAATATGTGAGTGACAGCAGGCTTGAATGCTAAACATTTTGAACTTCAGAAAGTTCTTGGGGGGAAAAAGAGAATTAATAAGGATGCATTCAGTATGCGTGCTTTTCATCTGAAGAACAAATGCATTTTTTAGTTTATACAGTCGCTTGCTTTTGTTTTGTCAACGCGTTGCCTTCAGTTTATAACCAACCCCTAGAAGAATGCACCAAGTGTTGAAGCACCCAGGCTTGTCGGTCTTCAGCACTTGTAAAACTGCTTCCATTGAAAGGATTTGTATAAATACAGTTGAGTGAGGATTCTTTAGTCATCTTTTTTTTTTGTTCTCTAACTTCAACATTTATTAGTTGTCTTCTTTCTGATAGTCTATACTGTGTCAGTATGGAGATACAGTAACAAGGTTAATGATGCAGAAACCAGTCCTGCGACTGGAGTTAGGTTGACGAAGGGGTGCAATGCAGTGTCAGAGTCACACTTGTCAGAAGCCTGTAACTCTGAAGACCACGAGAAATGTGACTGATCTTTTTATGATTGAGATCTTTGTGTGGATTAATCACTGTTTAATGAATTGGGTATCCCTGCTGGTGTCTGGGCTCCAATCCAGTGCTCCCATGCCCAAAATAGAACAGTTACCAAGGGTTGTGCCTCCAAAATGGGCAGGTCCAGGAAAGTACAGATAGGATGAGAACTCTGTCTATGTTTCTGTATCTGACCACAGACAGAGGCTGCTGGTCTGGTTGCTGTCTTACTGTACCTAATTGAGCTAAATTCTCCTCCAAACTTATGAGTAAAGTATGCACTGTAATTCCAAAGTACAGCGCTGTGCTGATCAGCAAGTTACCCATTTAAAATGTTTGCCAGCATGCTTGTTTATTTTGCTTGGGTAGTGGAATCCACGGCAAAGTTTTTACTGACCCCAGAGGGGAAAATTAAAAAGATGATTTAGTTCGTTTATCTCCTGTCCGCTTGGCTATCACTGCATCAGGGGACCAAATTAACCTTAGCGGTCCTCTCTAGAGAAACCTGGTAATAAAACCAATTTGAATCCACTGACTCTGCATCTTTTTTTGCTAGTGTTAGGAAATTTTGCTCGATTACACAGATTTAGCACCCGAAGTGAAAAACGTGTTGACACGTTATTTTTCCCTCACCTTAATACCACGTACCACTGATCTTGTGAACTTGTTTTTTTCTCCTTTATTTCATGCTCTGAATACCTATCTTTTAATAGCCTGGTTGTTACCTGTCCTAAAGGGTTTGTCTCATATATATATATGTATATGTATATATGTATATATATGTTATATGTATATGTACAATCCCCTAGTCTTTGAGATGTAATCGTCACACTGACGACGAAGTCCGTAGATTAATAATTAACTGATGAATTATAATATAATATATATATATATATATATATATATATAGTATATATATATAAATATATATTATATATATATATATATATATATATATATATATATATATATATATATATATATATATATATATATATATATATTACTTACATACATATATAGCACATGCTGATGACCGGAATTGTGAAACGATTCACTCCACGCACCAAGAGCTAGGCTGAGATCATAAAAATGCTTGCTGCAATACATGACTCAGTCTTGCCTGAACCAGAATGCACACGTTCCTGCTCAGAAACCAAAAGAGCAAACAGGGACCCCCCCACAACCATGTGAAATAACACAGTGGCCAGGACAGAATTGAGCTAGCCAATGCAACCTGCTGTTTTGTAAAATTTTTAGAAACTTTTTTTTTTTTTAAATTAATATTGCATCAATATTCCCCAAACAACCTGCCCTAAAGGGGCCACTACCTTAGGTGGAAGAGCTCAGTGCTGAGTCTCAGTGCATCTAATCGAGTGACTGCCTGCTCATCGGAGCCTGTTGTTCTTTGACCTGTTTCTGTACTGTTGCTTCATAATTGTTGATTTCTCAAGAAATGTGACAGTGTGTCCTGGAATTGGTAAGGTTTTTGGGGGGTGTCCCTACAGGTATTCGAGTCTGTTTTAAGTCCAGTTCAGACCCATATAATGTAATCGCACCAACGCTGTACAGTTAGAGCTGATTAAAGGTTTTTATTAATTACATTTGAACACTTTTATACTGTAAGCTTCTGCACCACCTTGTGTCCTTGTAAGAGTTGTCGTAATGTGATATTACAAGTGAGACGCGCTTGGCATTTAATAGCCTCAGAATTGAACAGTGGAGTTAATTTCTACTTTTGAAACCCTATTTAAAAGTAAAGAAGTGGTTGTAATCGCCCATGTTGAATAACGGTGTGACACTTATGAGAGTTTAATTTCAGTCGACTCTGTACTGAATGAAGACTATCTTTCTGGAAAGTACTGGGTTTAGTCATTACAGCCCCTCACACATGCCAGTAAATATTCAACACAGAAGACGCACATTGCACTGGAGTGCAGTTAAATAATCATGTCGTTAATTAGCAAATCTGAACGGTGCCTGACAGCCTTGTTGCATTCTAACAGATAGCTACAAATAATGGCTTCTGTAAGGTATAAAACGAGGTATAGGGAAATTAGTCTTATCAGCGCTTTTATATCTCTCCTCCTGATTTATTAACAAGAGGGGAGTTTGAAGGGTGGAGTGATAGGCATCTCACTCACGTTAGCTCAAGTTGAGAACTTTCTAATTGGAGATGTGGTCTTGGATGTTGCTGAGTTCAGGGTTTTTCTCCTGGAAAAGCTCCTGGAAATGTGTCGAGGATGCAGTTCTGGCAATTTTTTTAAATTTTATTTTGCTGGTCCTTTGTGTTCACACTCAGCAGTTTTTTTTCCATCTTATTTTAATTTCTGTGGATGTGATGATTGTTCCAGGAGAAGTCAGCAATCTTCCAGGCGATTCATAAAAATTCAGCCTGCACTTGCAAAAAATGCTACTCTCGCGCTGTCTCACTTCCCCTGCTAAGCATACACAGTAGCCAAACCATTTACCGAAGACAATTCAGTTACGCTGTGTAAGGGGACTTTTCCTTGCAGGTACTTCCAGCATGAAAATTAAGAGTAATATTGTCAGTAGAAATGTCACAGTATAGGACCTGCTGGCATGAATAAATGACTATGTGGGGCTGCTGGGCTGTCAATTAGGATGAAGAATCCTCATTGTTCTTGCTTTATTTACACACAAGAAGCCTTTTGAATGATGAAAATAAAATTAAGTTCCCTGAAAACACAAAGACCGAAGGGATTTGCTTTGGTTAGTTTTCTTCATTTATTCTTGGACCTCGGAGACATTTTTTTAAGAAAGTTGGTAGAGGTGGGGAATGAGGGGTGTGTGTGTACTTTTATATTAAAATTAAGATTTTATTTTCTATCAAGTACCGAGAGTGGGTGGGGGGCTTAGTCTGTGATATAATGGAACAACATTGTGAATTAACTTGTTTTACATGCCCACCCTACACACTGCTATAGAAAAGTAGCATTTGGAAAATGTATGAACTGTTCTGCCCACCTCCTTGTTTGCTGTGGGTGGCAGGATCAGTCATAATACCTTCATGGTTGGAATGTTTGTGCTTAAATGCTTACAATTAAAACCAGAAGGAATGAGTGGGCCAAAACAGTTTTAAAAAAAAAAGCTAAATGAAAAAGTTAGTCCTTCGGTTTTTTGTAATATGAAATAAAAACAGAAGGATGTTCTCTGACTTAATTCAAGTTTAGTGCTTGCTGTAGTCGGGTGATTATTAAATAATAATTAACAGGTAGGATAGGTACATTTTCGTGCACAGTCCTATTGAGGACAGATGGCACAGCATCTCTACAGAGAGCAATCTCAATTTGAGTTCCAATTATCCAAAACAGAAACAAATACCTATATTGGAGCCCTAAACAGGAGGAGTGACTTGCAGTTTCTGTACTGTGCACAAATTATAAAGCAATCAGAGTTGCCTTTCTGTATTTTTAGACCTTTTTTTCCAGTAAAACCTTTGTAATGATTGGCAGCACAGCTTCCCTATTTCGTTTTTAACAATCTGTGCTTCTAGTTTCCAAACTGTTTCAACTGTTCGCTACACGTACAGTACAGTGTCCTGTCGGAGGCTAACTGGACGCTGTGGGTTTTAACCAGTAGACCAAAGATTTTGACTTGTGCCTTCATTAGTGTGACTGTATAGACAAAGGCACATGACTGAATGTGAGACCTGATGGGTCTGTTGCAAAGGCAGGATACAAGCAACACTTCTTAGATCTGTTTGCTTGGGGCTGGGCTGGTGTGCCAGCCAGTGGACCAAAAGCAGCTGCTTTTTATTATAAAGCCGGTTTGCACTGTGAAGGATGGAGTGTGCAGTGTCAGGCTGTGTCGGTATTAGATTGGTTTCTTACACAGTTATTCATACAAGGTTGTCTTGTAAAATCTGTATTGGCCCTGGTCTGGTCGTCTCATTTCACTTTTGAAGGGATCATGCAGTTATGGGCTTCCAGCTGAAATGACATCACTGGATCCTATCCAGTTTTAAATTGTTATAAAACAAATTGTTATAAAACAATTCTTAACAAGGAAAAACAGGGTATTACATCATTCTTCAATGACCCATAAGCTTCAAGTCATATAGTATTGTAATATATGCTTAGTTGGGCTACATGTTTTGTAACGTTGTTGATATAATCTGCAATTATTAGTTTAAGGTTAATATGGCAGTGTTTTCCTTTATAACAAGTTTATAGATGCATTATTGACTTTCTAACAAAACTACAGTGTTACCACTATGGTTCATATTTGTCCTTTACTGCCGCTGAGTAAAGTGATACTGTTAATATTATCTGCTCAGTTTTTGAAGTACACTGAATAGTTTTCAAGTAAGTCAATTACTTTCCATAAACTCCTTTTTAATTTATTCTATACGACAGACTTTACAGATGCCGAGAATCGTGGTTCTTGGGTAAGGTTTATTATTATTATTGTTGTTGTTGTTGTTGTTGTTTACATTTCAAACGTCTAAGTAACAACATGTGTTTTTGCAGTTTTTGCATGGAGTATAGTGCAGATAGCCTTCGCAGGGCTGTTCTCACTGTGTGGTGTACCATGAGATTCTGTTGAGTTGCGGGGTGAGGCTGGTTAGGGCTGGAGGACATTAAGAATCTGCTGAGTCAGTATGACTGGATCCCATGATATTTGCTCAGTCACAGGACACAACTGTTCATTTATAAGTTTGAACTAATATTGCTGCTTAAGATACATAATTGCAGAAAAGAAGATATTCCAATTACTAATTACTGACCAATTTCAGGCTAAACTATTATGAAACCAAGTCGATCATCCAAACCATTAGTATTACAATGAACAGAACCACGGCATATATATCCAGGCGTTACATACGTAGGGGGACATACCCTGAGCAGTCAAAGGATTAAAACGCACCTACAATGTGATGATATACAGTAGAGCAATGAGCAGTGTCAATTTGCATCTTACTAAGGAGGTTAACCATACTCGCTGACTGTGTTTCAGCACTGCATTGACCGGGAGGGACCACTGTCCCATTTCTAAACCCAGTTTACAGTACTTAAGAATCAGTAGGTGAGAGAATCTGCTGGAAGTAGCCAGTAAACTGCTGATGCAGGGTATACAGTTTGAGGAGTCGGGGCTGGCCTCTAATAATTACTGGTCCCAGACAGCAGCAGCTCACAGTCCGATCCAGACATCTGGCCTGTTGACCTACTGAAAATCAGACGCAGCACACTGTGAAGCTCACAGTGCGTAAATATTTATTTTCAGGATGCACGTATTGTTTTGCACAGACTGTGTTTTTTTTTTTTCTTGTGTAAATTCACTTGGAGAAAAGGGCAGGACCCCACTGTTAGGGGCATGTTCCAGTAATTCTATAAATGGTGAAACAGGAGGTTAGAATTCTGATAATGGCTACTGAGTAAGGAATAGTGTTTGTTTTTTTTTCTTCTCATAGAACTTACTGGAAATGGTTAATGAACCCGCTGTACCACCTAAGGAGCCTGCCGGAAACAGGAAACTGGAGGCTGTTATCTTTTGCTTTCAATGTCCTACACTGAGAAATTAACTGCGACTTCTTTTTTACAGTACGTATTTGGACAGTTTCTGATGTATTCATTCAAATTGGCTCGCTGTTTTAAAACTGTGCTGTTACAGTACGGCCGAGTGTGGTTTACTGGTAAAGGTGCTGCCTCTGCACGCGTGCCTGCAGTCAAGTTAAGAGCTATTCCATACCTGAAAGGAAACAAGTGGGGTAGCTGTCAACATTTCGTCATCGGGGTGTAATTTGCTTTGAAGATGTTTTTTGTTTAAAACATTACTGTGGATGAAGTCATTGTCTTGGAAGAAGGACTAAGATAATTAGCAAGATGATCTTAATGCAAGTGTAGCAATCTTGTGCTGGGGCTGTATGAAGCTATCAGACAGAGGTATTTGATTTGGGTACTGTAACGCTCATGGCAGGTGAGATACAATGGCACTGGCAACAATCAAGCACACCATGAGAGCTTCCCACTCATACAGTACACCTCAATGTTGACCTGAGCAATCCCTGACAATTGCACTGGCTCGTTTAAATCCACCAAACTCCTTTCACTTGTGACCTGAGCTGGAATCAAACCAGGTGCATTAGCCTGCTGTGTTGCAGTGTCCTCTGATTGTTCAGTTGTTCTCTCTTGTTTTTTTTTTTTTTTTTTTCAGACCTGCGTTGTCTGAACAGGGTCTCGTGGTATGACGACTGCCAACAAGGGAAACAAGGCCTTAAAGGTATGGTGGTGCGTGACGTTTTATTTTCTCACCTGCACACTTGCTTTGAATCAGGATATTCATGCTACTGGGAGAGGCTGGTACTACCACTGTTGCTTAAAGGGTTTTTATCCTCAATGGACATACCTTGCTGAGCTGTTTGTATTTTTTTTATCTGGCCACCTTCAACCTGGCTAGTGTCATTAAATTGATGACTTAGCGGAAATGTTTGTGTCTTGATTATGTTAATAAAAACCTAATACTAATGTATACATGGCTGAAGTAGGATACCAGGAGGGGAAATAAAAACATTCAATAAATAATGTAGCAGTTGGATGGTTATGTGCTCACCACACACAGCAGTCATGCTGTGTGGGGGCAGTCGGCTTTAGGTTGCTGTCTGGGGGTGTTATAATAAATATGCAACAATTCATTATGCTCCTAATACATGGGAAGGCTTGATATCGCTGTGCAGCTTGTTGAGTTTCAGCGGTGGAACATCAGATTGCCTTCATTGAAAAACTGATGATCAGTTTATTCACCAGATGATTAACCAGGATGTGCTGCGTTGCTGTGGAGTAACAGCTTGTTTTTCCAGGTGAAAAGGGAGCCCGGGGAGAATGGCACGAGTCTGACGGATGAGGAGCTGGTGACGATGTCGGTGCGGGAGCTGAACCAGCACCTGCGCGGCCTGACCAAAGAGGAGATCCTGCAGCTGAAGCAGCGGCGGCGCACGCTGAAGAACCGCGGCTATGCGGCCAGCTGCCGGGTCAAGCGGGTCACGCAGAAGGAGGAGCTGGAGAAGCAGAAGGCGGAGCTACAGCAGGAAGTAGAGAAGCTGGCCTCGGAGAACGCCAGCATGAAGGAGGAGCTCAACGCCCTGCGCTCCAAGTACGAAGCCTTGCAGAACTTTGCCAGGACAGTCGCCCGCAGCCCCGTGGCCCCCTCCCGGGGACCCATTGCCTCCGTCATCGGGCCCCTCACCCCCGGCAAAGTGGCCACCACCAGCGTCATCACAATAGTAAAGTCAAAAACAGGCGCCAGGTCTTAGTATCTGGCAGGGCTTGAGGGCAGTGGTTGGGAGAACAAGGCTGGTCAGTGCATCATAACTGAGCACATTTTTTTTTTCTTTTCTTTTACACCAACCATACAAACCACCTTGTGGCAGTGGTTGCGTTCGGTGGGCTGGTTAGAGCTGGGGATTGGCAACTGCCTGGATTATTCAAGCCCAGCTCAGCCCCTGCCGTACTGTGCCACCCTGAGGCAGGTCCCTTCTCCTCCAGGCTTCCCGGTGTCTAAGCAGGACCGTGCTGGGTAACATCATGTGGCATCTTGGCTGGGTTTAACAGACTGGAAATTAAAATCTGATCCAGCAAACCATGCTGAAACCGGCAATGGATTAGTAGAACTGAAAACAAAACAAAACATACAACTGTATTGAAGTTGTTTAGGGTTAACACGGGTCCAAAAAGATTTTAATACTTTGTTCATTTTAGGAACGTAGGAATTTGTTAGCCCAGTGGTCTATTTATGGAATTATTATTATTATTTAAAAAAATCTTCATGTTTTTTCTATTTTTGCATGTCGGAACAAAACTCCATTTTGCATACAGTAACTATGTCTGAAACATGGAGAGAACTGAAAGTAATGTTGATGCTTTTGTAAGCTCAGCTGACCATAGCTATGCAATTGGCTCAAAGTTTAAATCAATTCAACCTAGTCTGTTTGAGGAGGACTGAAGGTGAACCAAAACTTTTTTCCACTTTTTTTTTGTTTTTTTTAATATGTAACTGTGCCTAATATTTTGCACTGACCAAACAAATTGCAAAAAAAAAAAAAAAAAAAAAAAAAGCTGTGTGTTCACATATTTCAGAGCTGTACAGTATCAGAACAGTGGTAGAGATATTAGTTGATATGACCAATTTATGTGATTGGATAGTCCTTTCTTAAAAAAAATAAAATAACAAAAAAAACCCTAAAACATTGTGCATTTTGTTCCCATGTTGGGGTTGATGGTTTACAAGCTGTTATGTAAGAAACATTGCAAAAACAATGGTGGCTTTAGGTATTTCTGTTATCCCAAATATTATGACACCCTGTTGATCAATCTATATAGGTTGATGACAACCTACTTGGATTCTTGGACAACAATTTTCCCTTGCCCACTATAGTGGGTATATCCTGGGTCTGTTTTATATATGCAACATATATAATATGTTGGTACTGTCTTAATCTTTACAATGAAAATAAATAATTTTGATGTAAAGCTGTTGTTCACTAATAGCTTCACAGTTACTTCAAGACAGACCCAGTTTCTAAAAGATGACAACTTTTAAAAAAAAAATTTATTAAAGGGGGGGGACTAGCTAACCACATAAATAGACAAATTGTACTCACACAAACTTTATTATGAAAAGTCGTTGTATATGTATTCAAAGGATCTTTGTCCGCGTTCAAGTTTGAGTTTTATAAATACATAGAGCATTTCTTGCATTATTTATAAAATGTAAAAAAGAAAAAAAAAGACAAAAAATAAATTGTTTGATATCCTTTTTTTTGCAATTGTACCGAAAGTGGCTTATTATTGAAGTTGATAGCTTTTCCTAGTGGCTAGGCACGTACCGTGACGCAGAGTGGTGTGATTTTTAAGTGACAAGGTGACAGTATTGTTCACTATATGGATGTGATGCTGTACTTTTTATTTTTTTTTAAGTGATTACTTGTGATGTAAACGGCACGTCTACGCTTTCAGACCACCACCTCTTTGTGTCATGAATGCTTCTAGTACTTTTTGGTTAGCTGGCAACACCCTATAATTAGTTGATAAGTAGAAATGATCGGTTAGCCGTTACAGCGCATCAACCGGTGTTTGTGTAGAAGAATTCCTTCCGTGAAACGATTCCATGGAAGAACCTATATGCGTGTGTACTGTTGCAGCTTCCTCCTCGTGCAAAGACAGGTCAGTTTCTCCATTTTATTGTTTGTTTGGTGTTGAAAGATCGTTTCTCCTCACCACATGTTCATGCTTTAATGAACCCAGAGGGTTCTGCGCGCGCCTGTGGTGTGTTGTGTGCGTTGACATAGAAACAAGGGGAGGCTTCGCCTGATCTTTAAGTAAGAGACACACTGTGGAAATGCACACATTTTCCCCAAATAATGTAGTTTCCTAGGCTTTCGGGAAGTCCGCTCTTTAGAATTTAGCTATTCCTATTGATCCCGAGAGCTGCTGAACATAAACGTGGAGGTCTGAAGGTGAAAATAATGTGCTGCTGCCTATTGTTTTAAGTTACTTTTGTGATGTGTGATTGTGTTTTCTGTTTTTGTTTGGGTTTTTCTTTCTTGTATATTTTTCTGCTATGTTTTTTTTTTTTTTTTTTTTAATGCCAGGGGTGTGCTATACTCTTGTACTGGGTATTACATGGTTAGGACAGAAACATGCTTCTCACAGATCCTAAGCTACTGCCGTCTTGTAAAGGACCAGAAACTAAAGACCGCAAAGCCTCTTTTACACATTCAACCAGCCCTAGCTGCTGCTGATTATACAGGGAATTCTGTCGCTAATTGATAAAAAAAAATATTGCACTTATTCACTATAAACAGTTATCGTACAGGTATTAAATTCATTCACAGAAATAACGTTTAGCCATAATAATGTTACAGTACTGTAGTTGTGAATAGTTGCCCTTGATCAATACATTGCATATGACTGAAGCCTTAAATATGTGGTTTATTTAGATAACACTTAGCAAAACTATTGTAAGCTTTTATAAAGTTATAATCAGTTACAGCACTTGCAAGCATCAAGAAGAGTACTTTTGCTACAGAGCTAGAAATTAATTCCATGGGTAACGCTTTAGTTGAATGGGCACTTTCTGTGCTAAACTGTTAACTAGCTTAAAAATATGCTGTGACAACATGAGAGAAATGGGTTTAAAGCTTTTTAAGGGTTTTTTTTTAAAGACGACAGTACTTTTTATTAGTTTTTAAAAAAAGTTTGTTATGCTAATAGATAAGAGTTAATCAGCAAAGTGCCCATTAAAAATAAAGGGTAACATGAAAAAATATGAACTTGAATGAACAGTGGAATGAGAACCTCAAACTTTAATTAACATACTGTACTTCTGCAGCTGATCCAAGTTTTATAAAGGGAAGAATTTAAAAAGCAAAAAATGAAATCCAGACTTGACTTGTTGGAGCCGTTACTCTGGTCCTGTGCAGGAGGCGTTCAGTAGAAGGTTCTGAGGTAGAATCTCCCATCACAGCTGTTGTCTAATCATACCCGGCTATTTAAAAGTTAGGGTTAAAGTTCTTTCGGTTAGGAAAAATACCCACTTGCAAGGCAAGAGTTTTTGTGAGTGCAGCTGCTCACAGAAGAAAGTGAGCAAACCTCCTTCACACCCATCAGTTTGTGAACAAATTTATGAACCAAACTGCAGGAAACTAAAAGCTGATTCGCTGTGGAAATTCATTTTTAATATATTTATGTTGTGCTCCCCGTACCCCTAAACACTTGAACCTTCGGAACTAAACTGTTTGTCCAAATGTTTTGCATCACCTAGAAATTTTGGATTCAGAAAATAATAATAATAATAATAATAATAATAATAATAATAATAATAATAATAATACAACTATATTGACATTATTTTGTTATTGAATGAAATCAAAGAAACTTCAATGTGATATTGCAAAAGTCTACCGCAAGTCATAACAGTTGTATAGTATTTCCATGTTAGATTTCCAAATGTCACGTTTTTCGTTAAGTATATGGAAAACTGCAAAGCGGTAATTCGATATGTTAATGTAACATTATTCAGCAGGCTTCATTAATATATTCTATAGGGTGATGCAAAACATTTGGCCATAGCTGTACAAAACACTGGAGCCCCCCAGGCATTTCTTTCTTCTCTTGCAAATGGACAGCAGTTAAGAAAAAAAGCAAAAAAAAACCAACAGAAGGCAGATTTTATTCCACTAGTGCTGTGAAGGTGTACTCCTGAAGTTTTTCCTATTTCTCCATGCTGCTTGTGTTTCAGTGTGAACGTTCTGTCTCTCTTGCTGTGGAGATTCTGTTGTGATTCCCTCTGTGAACAGTGTGTAAAGGGTTGAAGTGCTTGTAGCAAGCGCCTTGTGTCTTTCGTGTTCTCTTCTGGAGACCGTGTTGCGTACATGTGTACGTCGTGGTGACTGTTGTGAAAGTGAACCTTTTTAAATATGCAACTTAATGGACTGCAGCGAGAGGCAATAGCTCTAAACTTTGGGTTGTCTTGTTGTAATGTGACAAAGTAAATAGTTTTTTTTTTTTTTTTTTTTTTTTATACAGAGTGCTATATGTCTATCTATATGATTCTTGTTGGATCTGTAAACGCTGTGTTAACCTAACTGTTTCCTTCCTTCACAAGATTTCAGAATCCATTCACTATAGACCATTCAGCAATAAAAGACTTAATTGTAATATCTGTGTACTTCATTACACCCCTCACCACTGAAACAGGTCAGCTATGTGTACTTTTTCAGTTCTTGGTGTTACCCAGTTACGTTTTGTGGTCCCAGTCCTGGTCTGACCTTGCATACTTACAAGTGCTTCCAGTTAGATTCTTTTTTTTAAAGAAATCAGTTCACTTTAATTCCAGTATTTCATAATGTTTGCATATTTAAAAAAAAAAAAAAAAAAAAGAAAAAAGAGTAGTTTTTCTTTCAAGGTTTTAAACATAATTTTTATTTCCCATTGCACTTAGAAAGAAGAGTTGCAAACTTTGAGCTGGTGAGTTATTTCAGTCTGTTTTTAGTGCACTTTTGCACACCTATTCACCTACAATACAGACTTTAAAAAAACCACAAAAAAACAGATGTGTAACGGTGACGGCTGTCTAGATGGGGAAAACCAGCACAAAAAGAACTGAACTAAAAAGAGGAGGGGGGTGGGGGGTGGCAATGGAATTAAATCTATTTTCTCTATATTTGTATGATATTTTGTATAAGCGCAGTCTCCTGGTAGCTGCAGAGTTTGATACAGTATATTTGCATATCAGAAAAAGTCCTCACCTTTTACCTGGGAGCAGTTCTGGGTGTCAGGAGGTTGGTGGTGCTTTTGTGCAGAATGGTCTGTGCTCCTCTTTGCTTTTTGACTGGGGTTCAAGCCCAGCTTTGCAACAGCCAGTGGAAAAAAAAACAGCTACAGTGGAACAAACTGTAGATCAACGCCTTATCAAGTGAACTGCTAGGTTACAAATCTTTAAAATAAAAACCACTTGTCACCGGTTATGCATTGTGCAGGAAGGAAAGTGGTTTTAAAATTGGAAAAGTGTTTTTTAATTAAGGGAAGGGCCAGGGTTGCTCACTGCATTTTGAAGGCTTCATACAGTATTTGTCGTTCATGTTTAATTTTAAATTGAAAACGTTCTATTTTGCTGCTAGACCAATTAGATGTAGTTGTAATGAAGAGTCTTTTTTTTAATGCTGTTGGTAATCCTTCCCCAAAACACAGATGAAACCTGAGTAATTGTCGATATTTGAAATGTGTTAACCGCACTATTGCGTGTACCTCTGCAGTCTGCATTTGTTTCATTACACCCTTTGGTTATAAGTGAAGTGTAGAATTATATTTAAAACAAAAGGACATTCTCTTAGCACTTGGGTGGCAGAGCTTGTGTTAATTGTTTGGCCACTTACAGTGTACATTATCTGATCTCCAGTAACTCTTAATAGCTTAAGAATAAAGTCATCTTTGCTTCAAAGTCTAAAGTGAAAATTGTGAGCGATATAAAAGTAGTGCATTTTTATGAATATGGTTAATAAATAATAATCTATCCTTGTTGTTTTATGTCTGTTTCTAAAGGGGTGTAATAAATTATATCACAGTGCTTTGTATGAAAAATAAGTCTGTTCAATTGTATGTATTTATTTACTAAATTATTGTACTTTTTTGCAATCTGTAGATAAGTAATATGTATTCATATATAACAATGAAACAAACTGTTTAATTTAGTCAGAGGTGTCTAAGTTATTGATGTACATACTGTATGTTTATTGATATACAGCTTACTTTATTTTGTATATGACCAATAAACACATTTTGAAAAAGAATCTCTTCACTTTGCACTTTTTTTTTTTTTTTTTTTTAAATGCAAGACCAAAAATAGGATTGGTTTCTTGGGTGACCCAATTTGATACAAAAACCAATTTAAAATGGAACAGGGGTTGTTCAAGAAATAAGTGTGCCTGTCTAAAGGGAGGTGGAGGAGGCGACAGCCGTTTAAAAAGACATTGCATTCCCATATCCAAAAAAAGCTGTGAAACGACCCACTTTTTACAACCTTTGTGGACATATTTTTGGGCTGACATTAGTAAAACACGCCAGACCCATGAAGGTTGTATCAAATGAGGCCACAGAGGCATTTCGAGATTTGTTATCCAGTCTGACTGATTTGGAGTAAGGAGGTGGGGTGGCATCTATGATTCAAGTATGTCTTGCACACCTTTATGATGAAATGCAGCAGTTCCCAAACTGGGAGTCGCAAGATGGTATTACGAGGGACATTTTATTTTCCAAATTACCTTGACACTCGACAAAGCAATGTTCCCCAGAACGATCAGTTCGATTTGCTGCTGTTAGGTGCCTGGAATTATTTTGAATATTACTCTTGGTACTTTGTCAGCTAAACCATACATTAATAATCTTCATCTCCAATGCCCTTGCTAACAACATGTAGTGTTATCCAATAAAAAGGAGAGCTGAATTTCACCCAGTCATGTCATGGGGACCTTGGGATCCTGTATTGTAATCAGTGACTGTGGCTTGGGAATCTGATCTATCTGATTTATGAGCAGGACATGGAGTAACACAGTGGACTCTTCAGTAGGCATGATCTTAGATATGTATGCAAGCGGAAGCTTCAGCTCCGCAGCACTCCATGGAATCGTGGTGAAATCCTGAGTTCCAGAGCTAATGGAAGGCAAGAAAATATCTTTTAAAAGTACCACTTTAAGGGTCAAATTCTCAAGACCCAAGGGTATGTGTTTACTATCCACTAAAGCTGAGTCGGTCCTGCCCCAGGCTGTGCTAAGCATTCATTTAAAAGGTCAACCAGTTTGTAAACTTAGTTGTCATGGGTGGAGAAATGTAAAGCTTAACCAGATAGACTCTGATAAGCGCTAGTCTCGGTTATAAAGGTGTTTTGTGTTTTAATGATAAATGTAGGACACGATTCCTCTTAAGCAGATCTCACTTCTACACATCATTAGTGTCTGGCCCAGATCTTTCAGAGTGAGAAAACAGGACAATCAATCTGACCAGCCCTTGTGCACCTTTTAACATTATTTAGCTTGCTATATTTGTGTGGCAGCAAATTATATATATTTATTTTTTTTTTTTTTAGCTGTCTACAGGTCTACTATTTACAAACAGGTCAGGTTATTGTATTTTTATTTTTTTTCACTAGTCTCTTAAAAGTACTGTACCGTCAATGGGACCACCAAGAATGCTTAGCCCGTACTGTATAACATATGCTTATGAAGTTGCTAGGCCACTAGGCACTTTGCACTGCTGTTTTTTTTTTTTTTTATTGCTGTTGCATATTATAGTACACTGTGACAATTATATAAACTAGTACATAGGATATTTAATGTACAGAATTATTATTACATTACTTAATATTGAAGCACTGCTATTTTAAATGGAAGGTAGTCTTGATAACAGAGCATGATTCAATAGCTGGCACTTTATTTGCAACAGCAGGTTCACAGCATGTAACACAGCTCATGGCACACGATTCTCCATTCTAAACCCACCTGATGCACCATCTTTTATCCTCTCTCAGACCCAGACACTGAAAACACAAAGTTCCAAGTATGTGAGGCTCAACCAATCAGCGCCCACTGACCTTTAACTAACAACAATGTAATAGGTTATCACATTCCTCACCCAATCGGAGTCTTGTACAGCCGCATGGGGTTCACGTGAACAGCATCTGGTGACCCCTGTGTAGACGGCCTGATCCAACGCTGAGTCCAAGCACCCTGCCGCATGGTGCAAGCAATCAAGTCCTGCAAGCTAACAGTTCTGGAATGTAATACTGCCACAGACAAAACCAGTTCTCCTGCACTTGCCACTACAATATGTTAGTAACATTGTCATTGTGGTTGAGGGTTATCACCTTTATTTGAATAATATGTTTTCAGAAAATACTATTGGTCTCTGTTCTTATATATATATATATATATATATAGAGAGAGAGAGAGAGATAGAGAGAGAGAGAGAGAGAGAGAGAGATTTTAGACAGCACTCACTCCCTCAAACACAAGCTGGAATATAATCATTTTACATTCTACACCCGTTGTATACACCTGTTCTCAAAGATTAATGGTTGGTCTCTAATTCTTCAAAAAGGTTTCACCCCCAGTTCATTTACAATACATTAATAGGTTTTGGCAATACTGTAATGGCAAGTCTGTGATTGACAGATATTTGCAGTCCGTCACGCCTGTAGGCGGCAGTAGTACGTATAGTTGTTGGCCTTTTTGTTATTGTTCTTGGAACGCTGTTTTTTTTTATTCTTAGAAAACCCGGTATGTGGTAAAATGTTAACTGGATTTCCATACTGTGCTTTGAAGGGGATTTTAAAAATGTGATGACCAGTTTCAAATTTTAAAATTCCTTTCAACGTGCAATTCTGAATGCGCCACACTGTTGCTTTCTGCGTATTCTTAGTGCTGGCACTGGGATGCGCGTAAGAATAGGTTATGTAAACATGTATTTATTTATTTTTGTTTTTGTTTTTGTTACTCTCAGTCGCTATGTGTTTACCTTTTCTTCAGACTCGTTTTACATTACAACCAGCTTATGTTACGACACTGTTTGAAAAGTAGTCTTAATGAACGTGACACTGAGTAACATTTTCATTGTTTTTCTTAACGCACTGATTACCAGTAAGAAATTTTCTGGCAGCAGTATTTTACTGACTTTAAGTTTAGATAAAGTGAAATGGGTGGTTATGTTAATAATTTATTTTGTGCAGCTGCTTTAACTCAGTGCTATTAAAAACCCTAGTGACACCTGCCTTTAATTAAACTGGCCACATTTTTGGTCCTGAGCTTAATTTGAATTTATTTTTCAGTTGTATTTTTTGACGCAGCCGTGCGGAAAAGATTATTAAGAAACTTACAAAGACTACTTGTAATGTTAATTTTTCTATTTTTCTTTCTTCAGCAGAATGGACCATTACAAAGCGTTTTATGAGTCACAGTTGCCTCACATAAAGGCCAAAGTGCTTGAAGAGTGTAAAAAAAAAAAAAAACACGCAACACTGGATTGGAAGGGAAACGGCAGCGCTTCGTTAATGACCATCCGGCCTCCAGTGGTAAGGGTCTAAACATTGGCTACCTTTGTAGTTTTTTTTTTTTTGGTGCATTTTTAACCAGCATCAACCTACTTGTTATTTTTAATTTTCTCTTTTAACTATGTTGTTATGCTATAGTTTTGTTAACTGCAAAATGTAATGTATCAGTTTACATAAATACAGTTCAGATTTTTTTCAAAGAAAATGTTATTTGGTACTTAATGGTGTAAAGGAATGTATTACTAACATGTTAATTAAATAATGGGACGTTTATTAATTGTAAATGTATGTGCATGGTGGATGTTTTTTTTCCAGTGACTAATAAATCACTAAATGTATATATTTTAATGAGAAACAACCCATACTGATTAATTTTCCAGACACTGTTTTTATTTAGAATCAGGTGAGGCCCATTTAATCTGCCACAGCCCATCACTGCAAATTCACTCCATGTGGAATGGCACCTTTCACACTGGTACTACTACCAGGGTCACAGTCCCACGTAGTGTGAAACCACGTACCTGGGTTAACCCGGGTACCAGCGACCCATCTCAGGATGTGGGTTGACATGCTTTAACCCGGGTTGAGTGAGACAAAATGCTTGAATGCCGTTCTTAAACCGATGCAATAACAAACAGCCACACCAGTGTGAAGGTTTCGCTTCCGCAAGGAGCATTTCTCTTTATTTTGTTTAGCCATATTGTTGTTGATTGAGACACAGCATGAGCCCGATTGATGTAGGGATGAAGAAACATTTGCTCTAATCAACATTTGGGCTGACGGTTCAATCCAGAGAAGCTTGGATGGAAGAGTCAGTAACAAGCTGCTTCCTGGGCATTAAAATGTTAAATCGCATGCCTGACATGCATGACACCGATCCTAACCCAGTTAGGTTCCAACCCATGCCAGTGTGAAAGGGGCTTTATAATCCTATTTAACACTACTTAACTTGGAAAAGGTGGGACCCTAATATCTAGGAGAGGTTAGAAAATGTCTCAGTTTTTATTTGTTTTACTGGATCTGAAATAAACACCCTATGGTATTGTCATTTATTAGCATTTTATAAAGATAGTGTCTTTTAACTTGGTCCAGATAGGAAACATCCCTGGTCCTTATGCATAAACTTTGCTAAAAATACAGCTTTTCTTACGTCTTGCAGCTGACTAGGGAGCAGAGAGCTGAGATACAAAAATATCAACAAGACGCCTTGACCTGCGAAAATCAAAGAAGGGAATCGCAAGAAGGTCATCTGATGATTCGTGTTCAGACTCTTCTAGAGCATGTCAAGGTGAAATACTTTTTAAAAGCCTTTTGAATTGT
Organism: Polyodon spathula; assembly: GCF_017654505.1. NCBI lineage: Eukaryota > Metazoa > Chordata > Actinopteri > Acipenseriformes > Polyodontidae > Polyodon > Polyodon spathula. The sequence continues at coordinate 26,536,757 of NC_054554.1, read as the reverse complement.
GTGTTTATTTTAGTTGTTAAGCTATAATATATTTTCTGATACTTATTTATGTATTTTTATTTTTTTATTTAGCTGCGGAAAGCACCAACCCTGCAGGACTTCATCCAGGCTGATTCGAGATTTTGTCAGCTGCTGTGTTGATTTAAAGAACAAAAGTGTAGAATCAGACAATTGATTCCAAGCACTTGATTCCAAACAAGACTATGATAGAAGCATCAGGTTTCATCTTACGACATCTACTGCAGATGAAGGACTTCCAACTAAAGGCTTACAAGATTTTCATAACAGGTATGCTGAACAAGGAACTAATTACAAGTTGCAAGAAGTAAGCCAAACTATTCCAAGTGACCAAGTTCAATGCTTAGAAACCGACAGTGCCTCAGTGAATCCCACCCTAATGTGCCAAAATCCTTATTATCAAAATGATACCAGTCAAAGGTCAGTGTCATTCGGATATGTAACCTGCAATAATGTGGATATCATGGGTCGTGTCAGTAGTGGAGCAGAGGTTTTTCACAGTCAGGATGGACAGTTTTTTTCTTCATGAAACTGGTTGTGACTCTAACAAGGTTCCATGCATACCAGGTGATACATTGGTTCATTGTAGCAGAAAGGACAATCCACAGGCGAGCAAAGTGTCTATCAATTGTGTCATTTCAAACATTCTGAATGGGAAAATACTCAAGATGAAAAAACGGCAGATCTTGAGATTCCAGAGGAACCTTACCGTATGAGCCTCCAAAACCTGCTGAAGAAGTCAACAGAGTCCCGAGCCAAACAGTGTGAACTAAAGAAGTCGAAAGTGAGGGCTGTGGGGAAAATCAATACAGACAATGGAATGGAAGCAACGGAAGACTGACAGTCATGTCTGATAAAGGGGTTCAAACCCTTCACCATTGTGGGATGATGAATCAATCATTGGGGGCTCATGAACAATTGAGTATGTCTATGACAGTGGAACATCGTGGTAAGCAGTTTCTTCATCAAGAAATGCAAGCTACAACATTTCAAGGGTTTGATGCTGTAAACTCAGTGTCCTCAATAAGTGGCAAACAAATAGAACCTGCAAACAGTTTTGCAAGTAATGAATTGATTCAAACAGAAGCCAGCCAAAAGACCAAGACACTGAAAGATGTTAGCATCAGTCATGGTGTCTTCACAGCTCCAACTGCTTCTTGCTGTTTGGCCCTGAAGACTTCCTGTAAGATGACTAGTGGAAATGGTGTACTGAATATTTCTAGTAATAAATATAAAATAGTTCCCAGTCCTGAGTTTAGTAAAAGCCCACTGCATTCACAGAAAATCACAGGTCATAGCAGAAAGCTGTTGGTCAACACTTTGAGTATTAGCAACGATGCAGTTGACCATTGCACTAAAAACAAAAGCACACCAGACCTTCAAGAAGATAGTCATGAAAACACCAAAAGGCTTCAGACTGAGCAGATGATGCAGCTAGGGATTAAAAGGTTTGAAAGCCCTGATATTAAACCTGGAATAAACCATTTCTGAGACATCAGCCAACAGTACATTACATGAAAACCATTATATGTAACAAGTCTTTTTTCCAAGAAGTTCCTTGAAACAAACCAGAATGCAAAATAACAAAACCTGTAAATCTGATTTATTTTCAAGGGACTCAAAACAATTCAAAGTAAATCTTGTGGAACATCCTTACTTCAAAAAAAGCTTTGTTAGAAGTTTCTCATTTGGAGTCACATAAAGGGTATATTATATCTGATACAGGTAATCGAACTGCTGGTGTTGAGTCAGTAAAAGAAAAGGACATGGAAAATATGTCCCGCCACATGTCAGTTGTATGATGTGGATATTCTGTCTGCTACAAGGTTTGCAGTTGCAACAGGGGTTTTGGTGTCGGGGAAAGTTCAGTGACCCGTGACAACAGGGAAAAATACACAGGAGTCCAGAATCAAGAGAAGACTTGTCACGAATGCTGGGGATTCGAGTGCCAACGGACAAAGATGTCTTGAAACCCGATTCAGCAAAAAGACCGCTTTCAAGGCTACAAGGCTTTCAGTTGTAAGTTCAAATTAGAATACTTATTCACACTGCTTAAAAAGGTTTGGAACAACAGGCTGCTGTTGAAAAGGCCTCTTGATTTAACTATTTTATCTCAGTTTAAGGGACATTTGATTTAAGAGTAAAATGAAAATATGAAACCAGTGTGATTACAGAAAGGTTGATTTATGACCTAACTTTTTAACTTTACTAAATTAAACAAGTCATGCCTAATCATTACAGTGCAGTGCAAAACAGGGTTCAGCATTATTATGTGATTAAAAATAGCAAACAGGCCTCTTTATAAAGAGCAGAAGAAACAGGAGCAATGGATAGTGCAAGTGAGAGAACATTGAATTACAATTTTACTACAGGGTTAGAAACTCGCACTAGCCTGGTAATTCTACTCTGAACCGATTACACTTACAGTGGCATGAACAGTAGGGTTATGTAGTTATAGGGGAGGAACAAACTTCTGGCTCCTGATCATTTAAATATAATAATTGATTGAGGGCAGTTCTGAAATCCAGTAGCAAGGCTAGTGTGTGTTTCTAGCCCTGTTATTACATTTCATTAACTTGAATGCCACCCTCATTTAACCTGGTGGTTTAGTAGAAAGATGCATTGCACTACTAATAGTTTGTATAGTTTGTTGGGACTTTTCCAAGTTAGTAAAACCAAAAAAAAACAAAAAAAAAAAAACCTAAGAATGATTACATCTTAAAAATCTAAAGTTCAAGTTCAATAGGATAAAGGGAGTAGTTACAATAGTGCTAATGGTAATGAGAGGTAGGACATGCATTTTAAAACCTCTAAGTGCTTATTAAGACAGTTCTAGTCCTGTGAAAGTTTCTGACTAATCATTTGGTGTAGAGAGAATTGAGTACATGATTTCAGAGTCACAGATTATGAAAAATGATTACCTTAATTAGAAAGTTCTATATAAGATCCTGAGTTATGTTTTTGACCATCGCCAAGTGCATTATTAGTCCAAATTCATCAGTCGCTGTCTTGCTTTCCACATTAAATTCATTTTTCCTCATTTAACATTTTGCTCATTTATTAAATAGAAAATTGCAGAGCAGTTCCGGCATTTGCATGCATATCATTCTAGTATCCTGACCTCAGCAAAGAGCAGACCACTGTGGGACAGTCTGCACCAGCCAAGGCTTCATTAACATCATCCATTATTCTGCATAACAAGGCTTACCTGTCCAGCATGGTGTCAGAGGTAAGAATGAACAAAAAAACTGACAACCAACAGTCATATAGCCAGCATTACAGTATGTAATGTATTGGATATACAGTGTTGGATAATTGTACTTCAAGTCAAGTTAAATAACTCATCCTATATATTCCAGATGATAAGACTGTGACTGTGCTATTTTAAAGAGGGTCTCCAAGCTTTACTTGATTCCGTTTATAATTAAGGACATGGTTGGATCAACAACCAAGCCAGGAAGGTTGCTTTCCGCTGGCAAGTGATACAGAAAAATGAATGGAATGCTGTTATGTTTATGGCTACAGCTGAGCAATTTCTTCCACACCTAAACATTGTTTGTTTTTTTCTTTCTTTATGCTTGCCAGGTGATTTCATGTTAGTAACGCATGCCAAGATAGCAGCACTAGTGAAAGGTTACCTCACAAGGAGGCTTTTGCGCACAGAGCGATTATCTCATCAGGACTATTCAGGTAACTACCTACTTTGTATAGATCTGGTAGCTATTGATCACTCATTTAAAATATTACCGCTAGATCTGTTACAGTAAGGATCGTGGCTTTCAAATACGCATGTTAAACATAACAAAAAATACAAATTTTTACAATGTTGAATTTAAGAAGAAAGTAAAAGAAATGATGTGACATTATGCAGGAAATGCATTATTTATTTATTTTTGCTGTCAAACTGTTGTAATCTATCTTCTGATTTCCAGGATTCAAGTCAGTTATCGCTGACCTTAAGTCCAGGAGAGACGGGGTTAAGTTCTCATCCGAGTCGTTCATTATCAGAACGAGTTTTGCTTCAGGTATGATTCCTGATGATCCGTTTCACACATTGTAGCAATAAAACTGTGAACTGGAGGCCTTTTTCATGTTTATTTATTTTTCAAATCTGTAGATGCTTTATGGTAAAAAATAAATGTTGTGGGCGTGAAGATTTCTGATTTGCTTGACATTGTCTCATTACGATGTTGCTGTTTCAGCTTTGTTCTTCCCTCAATGAAGTGCATGACATTTTCAACTCGTCTGCATTGGAAAGAATGCAGGTCATCTCCCATGATGGGAAACTGCAAAAAGAGGCAGTTTAAGCAAAGGGTAAACAACCCAAAACAAAAAAATCATTCAATCATAATGACCTGAAGTCAAGGAGACAGGCTACTGCCTTCTACACTGATTTAAAAGATACCCATATTAAACTAAAGAAAAACAGCTTTTCATAACATCTGTATGAAGTTTTTTGTCGGTGTGTTGTTCTAACTCGCTCCACAAGGTGGAGCAAAACCACTTGATGTTGAAGGTACAGTAGCTTTGTAAATTGTTTCAAGTTAAATGTTGGTCTGTATCAAAAATTAAATTAAGAGGGTTGTCTGTTTATTTATTTTTTAACTTCATATTTCTTCTATTAATGCTGTGCAGTTTCAGTATTTTTTCAGTTGGAAATGAATTTGCCTTGAGTCACTCATGTGATCTTGATTGGCAATCTTAATATTTAAACTTTTAAGCAAAACCATTTAAACGAAATCTAATATGCTCATTTGTGCGATTCCCTTGGATAAGTACTTTTCTAGGTGACAATGAGCAGGCATTAACAACTAAGCACAGTTTTAACCCTTTATATCCTATAACTCTTTTTGCTACACATTCAGTTGTGCCTGGGATGATTTCAGTAGGAATGTTATCATTATTTTGAAACCATGCCTTTTTAATATTTTTTTACATTTGTCTTCAGGAGTACAGAGGAGAGCAGCAGAAGGACAGAAAAGGCAGAAGAATGTTCTGTTTGCATCCTTACAAGGAACAAAGGACTTCTATCTACAAGTAACAGTAACGGGAGGCCGTGGGGATAACTGGGTATTAAAATGCAATTGGTGTGGTTTTGAAAAGTGATTTTCATAATGAGAAAAAATCTGTTAGTTACAGAACTGTCTTTTCAGAACGAAGAGTAATTTACATTATGGAGCAATTTCTAAATACAGTAATACAAAGTTACCAGGTAATGGACCTATGTACACAAGTCCTGTATTTCCCTAACTTGAATCTCTTTACAACTACAGCAATAGCTGAGAACAACTGATAGTTGGGTGGAAAACCACACTAGGGCTGGTACGATTAAATCGAAAATCGATTTTTCGATTGATTCCATTCCTCATTCTGTACATTGATATAAATACTGGATAATAGATTCAATAATTACATTTTTGTAATGTGCATAGTTAATAACATTGTTTAAGTTTATCAATGAAACTGCAAAACGCCCTGCCTTGCTATTTACAGTATTTCTGCCAAACAAGCAGTGGGTGTGCTCTTCTTTTCCTGCTCGTCTTAAACTAGCATCTGATTTGCTGGTCCCATCTTGCCACCGAATCAGTTTTGAAAATGTAAGTGCACCCCTCTGTGTTTTGACTGTATAAACAAAACAAAAAAAGAAAGTGTGCCATCTAGTGTACAGAGCAGGACGACAGGCTTGTGTTCCTGGCAAACAGCCTGTAAACAAATTGTGCACATTGAAGAGAACTGACTGTATATAGTTTTGCACTTTGGAGTTTGAAAGTGAGCTGTTATATAATGAATATTTAACAATATTCAGTAACATGAAAAATAAATAAACAACAGTGATATTAAATGCAATTTTGAAGTAGGATCAGCTAGTGGGTATGCATGTTGTGATAAGTAAATCAGTGTATTATTATGGTCTGTTAGGCAGGGATCTCCACACTGCATGTTTCACAGATAGTGAAGGTTAGGTTGTATGGTATTAACAAGATGCAGTGTGTGATGCTGCAGCGTCACTGAATATAACAGTTTTCATAAACTCATGTCTAGTTTATATAGATTACATTCCAAAGTATTGTAATCTGTTTGGAATAAATATTTTAGTAACACCCCTGTAGTATGTTAAACTTGCTTTAAGCTTTTGCTAATGTTGATTGTCATCAATAGTTACTTGAATGATTAGATTTAGTGTACCCAATTAATCGATTGCCAATTTTGAGGCTTAACTGGCCCTAAACTACACCATGTTTTACAGCTGTGGAGTTTACTACAGAAAAATATAATCACAGCTTTAGAATCACACACTTTTCCAATTTCACTATTTTAAATCTTATAATACTTTTAAGTATTTAAAGTAATAAACAGTCCTGCAAAATAGATTTAAAACTGGGCATCTGCAGTGCCAAAAGTTAAAATTCAATTTAGCAAATTGATCTTATTTTCTTTAGTGCGTCAGACCTCAGCGAAGCAGAACCTACACTCACCCACATGTGCATCATGAAGCTGCAGGAAAATAAACTGATAAACACAAGATTAAATTGAATGATGGTAGTGGTGTGACTTCATCTTTCTTAGCAGTATTGTTTCACATGATTCTGAAGTGAAGTACTCCCAAGTGTTTTTACAGCTTATGATTTTAAGTACTTGCAAAAAAAGTTTATATAACTGCCATGAAATGTGTTTTTTGTTAAAAACATCATTGGTGTTAAGTGCTACACAGTAAATAATTGTGCTCAAAGCACCAAAAAGCAGATCGGCTGGCTAGCCTTTTTAAAAGAATATCATTGAAGGGGTCTAGCATTGTGATGGCTTCCTATAGAATCACACACTGATATTGTATTGTTGGAAAGCTGGGTGTATGAACAGAGCTCCTAGTAAGAGGCCTGAGCTCTACATTGTTAATTTACAGGTATAGTATTTCAAAAAAACAAAACAAAAAAAAAAAACACATGTTAACAATTGTCTGGTTTTCACAGGTTGTTTCTTTCAACATGTTCATGTATTATTATTTTCTTCCAGTGGATGCCAAAAGATGATCTTGCTGTGCTCAAGACCCATGGAAAATGTGGTGATGTCCTGAAACTTTTAATGGAGGAGCTCAGTGTTGAAATCCCTGCATATGACAAGTACTTATCATAAATCAACTTGGACGCCTGGAGTATGTATTAGGCTTGTAGTGATAATAATCCAATTATTTATTGACTGGGACCCCACGATAACAAGCCGATAATATTTGAACGAAGTGGAATATTCTATGAAGTTAAAAACATTTATAGTATATATAAATTTACTGTGAAGAACGCAATCTGTGTTGTTGCTTGTAAAAGTTACTGAGAGTATGCGTCTGTGAACAAATACAGGATGATGATGCAGAGATCAAGAGTAACCTGCTTTGTTAATGTATACATATTATTTTGTTTTAAATCAGTCCCAACTGTAGCAGTCTGCCTTGAACGAAACTAATAATATTTAACATTACTATGTTGTCATGTGCCGCTGTTTTACAAAGTTTTTTTTTTTTTTTTTACCTTTCCTTTTTGAAACAATGCACTGTCCGCAACCTTTTTCATTTTTGATTGAGTCTAAATGATGCTTGGTTCTTAGCTTGACATATGTGATCCAATGAAACATTGCAGGTTGTACAAATAGTTTGCCACCAGTAGAATGCAAAATTATTGTACACGAGTCGTTGCAGTAATTATTGTAGTTTTTAATTTATTTATTTTTAAAATTCATTTTGGACACTCGCTTAAACTCGTCAAACCCATATGCCCATATCTACCAATCGGTGAGGAGAGCCCAGAGTGGTTATTGGCTGTTGTTAAGTGTCAATCAATAAATCCTGTCCAGTTTTCTTTTTGAAATTGAAACAAGCTTATAATCACATCAGGAACCTAGACTGATACACACACCTTAATTGGATTTAAGTGCAGGGTGAAAGTACACAAAATCGATAGTTTCCATTGCAGGAAAGGGGAGGTTACCTCTAATGTACTGTTTGGAAAAATGACAATATAGTTGTAATCACTGTAAATCTAAGTGGCTGTGCAAAGTCATGTGTTAAAGTATATCAAAGTTTTGATTAAAATATGACAGCAAAAAGTGAAATACATTTCTGCAGCCACGGCACACTGGAAGGGACTGCTGCTTTAGCTAGCAGAAGCTGGGCCACGTAATTCATAAATTGTAACCGACAGCACATTTTATGAGAGATCGAATTATTTCCATTTGAATAGGGCATAATGTTACTTTAGTTTTCAAACCTTTTTTTTTTTTCCCTTGGACAGTGGGGTTGATTTTTTTTTTTTTTTTCTTAATTTACCTTTATGTTTACACTGGAAATGTATCAGATTTGACAGAAAACAAGTCAAAGGCTAGTGACTGCAGGAATATGAAGATTGGACAGTGCTGTATTTAAATGCCAGTGTATTTATCAGACTTTGTTTGAATAATTCATTTTTTATACCATGAAGAGGACTCATTGTTCCTTTGAACTGTTACTGTAAGGGAAGTTTATTTATTTTTAAGCATATTAACTCTAATGATCGATAATCATTGTTAGAATTTGCACAATAATCGATTTGTCAGGGTTCGATTTACAACACTAGTATGTGTGCTGCATTTATCTGTCTGTAGTTGTCTGTCTAATTGAAATCTAGCTCCCATGTAAGTAGATAGCTTTTTGTACTCGGCTGTAGTATGTGTTTGTAGTTTTTTATTTAAATTGGGTAAGTCTATTGAGATATCACCTTCACAAGAACTTGCACAGCACCTTGAGAGGCTTCCATGCGTAAAGCACAATGCAAGATTATATTGTATTGTACTGAATTGTATTTTAAATGGTAGTTAACTTTTGTTTTGTTTCTGATGATGTTTGCAGATCAAAACTGAGACCAGATGAGGAGGACAGTCACAGTTGTAAAGTGACAGCACCCCTTGAAGAGCTGGAGGTGTGTTCACAGGAGGTGGCGCATGCGAGAACGGAGTGGCTTCTGTCAGGAGGATGGTTTGGGCGCGGCTATTTCAAAGGAAGGAAAAAAGAGATAGGAGCTTAAATATGTTTAACAGTGAAGTTCAATTGGAAAGTCTCCAACATGACTGTGACAGGGCCCTGCCAGTGTAAGTAATTGTAAGTTTGGTCGCCACACCTGTGATTGTTGGCAGCGTTAGATTTAACCCCATCCCTACCAAACGTAGACTTATTTACACTGGCAGGACTTCTGTCCCTTTTTTTTTTTTTAACGGATATCTTGTGAGGTGTAGATTAATGAATTCATATTACAATATTATGCACTTTAATATCCTGATGGATTTAAGTTCCAGTGTTTCTTTTCATTTTTACAAAGTCAAAGTTTAACGGCAGGTTTACTGGGTACAACATTGGAACCTTGTATATTGTTTTATGATCTATTGTTCAAGCAGGGTGTTTCCAAGCATACCATCAACCTGTCAGCTTGCAGACTGGGGTGGTTGGCTTTATAAAAGAGGGGCTTCGATTCTAAAATGTTCAAAAGATAAACTTTCTATCCAGTGTTTTTTGAGGTTGTGGGGGCGGGCTTAGGTCGGCCAGGGTGTCCTGCACTCACCGTGCACCAGCGACCCCTGTAGTCTGGCTGGGCGCCTGCGGGCTTGCCTGTAAGCTGCCCAGGGCTGCTTTGTCCTCTGATGCTGTAGCTCTGAGGTGGCTGCATAGTGGGTCTGCAGTATAGAAAGAAGAGGTTGGGTGATGGCACACCCTACGGAGGACAGCATGTGTTCGTCTTCGCCCCTTCCGAGTCTATTAAGTTAAATTTCTGTAACCAAATGTTTCAATTTCAGACGTGTTTCTGCATCTTAATTTTTATTATGATTTTATTATTTTTAAAATTATTATTAATGGTCACCTCTCGAGTGGAATACATTTTTAATGTATTTTTTTTTTTTTTAACAATACTCAAATACGGATAGTTACCAACCTATTTAAGACCATGTACATTTTATGGAACAAAATGTTTGTAAGAAAGTTGCATACAGACCTCTGTGACAAAGAAATAATAAAAAATGCATTGCTGATCTGGCTGGGGATTTCTTTTTTTCATTGGTGGTAGATTAATTTAACAATTGTTATAGCCATCAGCTTACCGGTAAGTGTTATTAAGTTTTTGCTGGTGATGTAACGCTTTCCAGCTTTTAACTGCAAAAGCAATGTCATTTTGCCAAATAAATCTCTACAGATGTTTCTTTCCAGTTGCTAGCACCTCAGTATCTAAACGTACTGTGTGGGTAAATACTGCATGTCTGAGTTATTTTGTTAGCTGTATCAGACCTGTCTGTCTTGGTACGTTAAAATATGGAACAGAACTACGCGTTTTTCTTTAAAGTCCTTTATGCAAAACACCAAACAAATGTCGTTTTTAACACAAGGACCGTGTTGGAATGACAGTGACCAGCATAAGTATTTAGTCTGCTTTGTACTGGGTACCAGAGGCGGTACTAATTTAATATTGTAGACAAGTTGACTTTAGAATTTTACTGTAAAGTTACTTAAAATTACAGTTTCTTTCTTGAACCAGGTTGCTAATCCACACTAGCCATGCTGGAATTTCATGTGACTTTGGTCACATGACAGTGGAACATTTCTTCCCTTCTGTCTGACGTATTAGCTTCTAGCAATTGCTCACCCCGCCCCAATACTACATGAGGCCATTTCCCCGGCAAAGGAGGTGTTCACCCGGCTGTTACTGTGAGCTTTATTACTGCTCTCATGTCAGAAACCGGTAACCAGAGTTTATCTGGCTGGTTGATAACACTCAACTACCAATCGAAAGTTCTAGTAAAAGCCATTTTTAAATAAAAGGTTTATTTCTAAACAATTTAAACCCGATTTCTCTGATTGCCGCCCTAAATCGATCAATTGAATCATGTTAAACAACGGTCACCACGCAGAAGCCGAGCCGGGGAATGAAGCTGGAGATATGAAGGGCAAGAGCCCCGAGAAAAGAAAACGTGTCGTGCGGGTCTGGTGTGACGGGTGGTGAGTGGTTTTATTTATTTATAATCTTTATTTTAATTGTCGAGACAATAGTTTAGTCAATGGAAAACAAAACTGCGTTTCGTTATAATGGTTTAAAAATAGATGCCACAACTCGTTTTATATATATATATATATATATATATATATATATATATATATATATATACACACACACACACACGTCCTCTAAGATCTACAGTATGATTTAGCCCAATTCTACAATATAGATGTTATTAAATAGATGTCGTAAATGATGAATGAGGATCAGTAGTTTTGACATCATCTTATTAATTATATGCTCGATTCACGAAAGGTCCCTTTTGAGTCGTTCGATTAGTTCCTGGTGGCTAACCCTATAGACTATAAAAATTAAACGCCATTTCCCTGTAAAAAAAAAAATCTGACAACCCTGGAAGAATAGCCTCTGTTATTACAGTAATATCTAATGAGCACAGTATTACTTTTGGGTTGACCTCTACACCTATGTTACCCTTGTTTTAAAAATAAATAAAAAAACAAACAAAAAAAAAAAACATTTATTTATATATATATATTATATATATATATATATATATATATATATATATATATATATATATATATATATATATATATATATATATATATATATAACTCTATGTGTATGTATAAAATGTTTAGGATTGACTGTGTTGACCTTTTAATAACATGGCACAATGCCAGGTTGCTTGCATATCAGGATAGGTAGACAGTGGTTGGTGTTGAATGGTTTATACGTAGTAAAACAGCAAGAACAAATAGATTGGTGACACATAATTGTTAAATCTTTTGCCTGCTACTACATGTAACCTGGCATCACAGAATATGTGTTGGCATTGTACAGTTCAGGATTTGCTTCATAAAAACCTTTGCCATCATCTGATAAGACTGACTGGTAATCCAGCGCTACAGTACCTTGCCCTTTGGTTCCTTTGAGATTTAGTGATCAGGATATTAACTTGTTTCATAATTTGCATAACTTCTTTTTTTTTTTTTTTTTTATTTCTCTGTTTTCCTGCAGAGGGAATTTGATAATTGACACTCTGTTTTCACTACAGTTACCAAGCTAGATTTGCAGATGCGTGTTTCCATGGCAGATTGCTAATTTGTAGACGTGGTCTAACTTTTAAAAGCGTTTCCATGCATCCACACACACCCATCCATACAAAGTGAACTTCAGTCTGCAAACTCTAAAATGTGGAAAAGGAACTTCTTTCCAGTAGTATAAGTGGGGCTTGATGAGGTTCCCAGTGCTCAGTGCATAGCAGAGTTGAATGCATAGAAAGTAATGGGCGATGGCTGTAGTTGTTCACCAGTAAACCATTATGCTACAGTAATGTTTCACAGAAAGTGAGTGGGCTGAGCACTTACACACTACACACTGAAGCTGAGAGCTAGGATTGGAAGATCACGTGAATGCATTCGATTTCAAGGTGGGTAATTGTAGTTTAGCCACATATTCAATAATGGGATTGCTGTAGCACCCAATCCAAACTAAAGCTTTCAAGTGAAGTGAAGTGCAGAGCAGCTACTTATTGGGGTGTTGCTTATAATATGACCTGGTAAAGAGTTCCACGTCACAATATTTCTGAGCTTCCTGTTTTAAAAAGCTAGTCTTTTACAAGTTCTAAACTCCTGGATGTGAATCTTGCTTGGGTGACATGAAGATTCTGAGAATCCCACCGCTGTTATCAGGAGACTGGGACTGTGTGGAATGTCAAGAAGTTCAAGTTCAAAGCGAAAGGGTTGTCCTTCCAAGTCAAGGTGATGTTGCTTTGCAGTTTGAGTGGAAGCCAGACTTCTTTCACCAACTTGATTTGTTCTTTTAAACGAGGGCTTCAGTCGCTGTGTGTTGTTTTATACACAGCCCAGATAATGCTGTTCAGCTTGAACAGATTACTGTATTGAAGGTTACCAGCACCACAGCACTGTCCTCAGGAGAATGCCAGTCTTCCCAAAGCACTCCTCATCATAATGCTGAATTTCAGAACTCGTAAAAGACAGATCTCTTCACATCTCCGATCTCTATGCATTTTCTTAAAACCTTTTTTTTTCCCATAGGCCTCCTTCCACCCTGTTAACTGTAACACAGCTTCAAAATGAATGTTAATACTTGAATTGCAGTATTGTTTGGAACAAGCAGATGACGAGAGTTGTACTTGCGTGACATGAGCTAGTGTAAAGCCTAATTTTTGGGGGGAATAATTCTACATCTCTTGCCCATATTGGTAGGTTCCACAAGCATATTAGTTCAGACTACTACTTACACACTACTTTTGATCCATTCTAGTTTTGAGCTTTTTAGTTCACAACCTACATGAGTGTGATTTCCTGGTGCATTACTTTGTGTTTGTGCATGGCAGCCTGATTCACTGGGCACTTCAGCAGTCCGCTTTCCAGTGTCAGATTCAATGTGATCAAGCGTCTAGATCCTGATACATGGACCGAAGCTTCGGCTTACACAGGGCAGGAGTTCAGTAATAATTGGGAAAGCTGACTATCGCTGTTAGGAGCATGGCATGGTGTTCTCACCATGCTGGGAGAGTCGCTCAATGCTTGAAATAGAAAAATACATTCCACTTGCAGTAATCTGTCGCATATCCACCCATCACATATTCGTTATAAGTTTATCATCAATGATCAACCTCTTCAGGTCTCCTGCAAGCAAAGACTTGACTCGACTTCCTGCTCAAAAGACGTGCCTCGACTCGAGTCATGCAAAAAAGTCTCCATCTGACTCGTCATTGTCTTTTTGATGAAGTCAATAAACTTATTTGATTTAATACATGCAGCCCCTCTCTAACACACACAATGATCTTGTCATTTTGCACATGAACAGGTTCATGCCTTGGTTGTTAAGACCATTGCTAAGGAAATAGAAAACACCTTTTTAGCCTGTAGCAACGTTGTGTGATCATAACGTCACAAGCAGCAGGGAGACACAGACAAAAAAAGCAAAACAACAACAACATGAAGAGCACACTAAAAGTACCTGTGGTGGTGGAGTTGGGTTTTTTGTGTAATTTTTTAATTTAATTTTAGTGACTTGTTACAACTCTGCTGTGTTGTTTGTGCTCCATGTGCTGTCATTGCTGGTAGTGTCACGTGAGCTGTTCAGTGTGTTGATATGTAAATAAGTCCTGTTCGCTTGTGAAGGGCCTATTAGCGTATCGACCTCCGTCTCGATCTCCTGCCTGTCACTCGGCAGCGAATGCACGCACCCACACGGCTACTCTGTCACAAGCATTAATACCCTTTATCTTTCTAAACAAGGGATTTGGGGGAGCTCTGTAATAAAAGCTGAATCTCAAAACAATAATTGTGTGAATGTAGTAATTGTTATAGCAGTGTGTGATGGTACTTAAAACACGATTCATTCATTTGACTTTTTACAGATCCGTCCTTACTCTGGTCCCAACACAGTCAGATATGCGACGGATTACTGTACTTGCACGGCTGATGTACAAAGTAACTGTAAGCCATTACTTGCAATAGAATGTATAAATCCCTGTATGTTAGGAACGCATGCTGGTACCGCTGTGTCTCACTGAAGTCACCAGTGTTACAAGTAGCAGGATTTGCTAATGCAAAAGGAAGTGCCCCCTGTCCACATGCATTCTTTGAAAACTGCACAATATGGAAAAGTTTCTTAACTGAACAGTGTTTTTTTTTTTTTTTTTAATCAAATTTTGTTAAAGCGCTTTTATGTAGGGACAGCAGGATTACAGAGGTATTGTTGTGAGTCGCTGACAGGATTCGAGGTATTTCAGCCCCAACTCTAATGTGAATGGAATGCAGCCATGCTAGTGAATAACATGGATTCCAAAGGTTGGAGAATGTTCTGTAGAAGCGGGGTTGGAGTGGGGCAATGTTGAGTAGCATCAACAAAGTGGCAACACCCCTGATTTTCATTCTTGTTTTTATGGGAACACGTTGTCAGATATTTGGCTTTTGTTTGCATAGAAGGCTGTGACACACGTTCTGTTTGGCAGAGCAAAGTCCATCTATCCGTCTCAGCTTAGCCAAACCTGTTGGAGGTCAGGACTCTTCTTTTAACGAGCATCAGAACAGGTTCTGTGTGAGAGGCTAGACACGCGGTCCAGTTGGATCTGTTCCATTAGCACTGTAAAACTTTCCATGCCCTCCCTTTTGCACACAGTAAACAGGTAACTGGACCTGTGTTTCCAGACAACTCGTGACTGGTGTAGGATTAGACTTTAGAACAGCTGGGCTTAGGTTGCAGTGTTTTGCACACTTGGCACATAATCTTTGACCTGTTGTGTGGGTCTGTTTTCAGTGTACATTTGTTTATACAACACTTCTGTAGTTGAGTCTTGGCACACTTGCGTAATTGTAGTTATACCAGATAAATGATCGATTACAGATTAGTTACGCATTTATTTGTCATACGATCGTTCTTTTATTTTCAAACGTTTTCAGTGACCCCCCATTTGTTTGAAAACAATACAAGTTGATTTTTTAAAATTTTTATTTTTTTAAATTTTAAAACCGTATGTGTGAAATCAGTGGAGTTCGAGAAGTTTGCCCTGCCAAAATGTTGTAAAAAGAATATAGGCATTATTAAATAGGTAGGAAATGTAACATGGTACAATTATGGATGCAGAGACTGAAGGGGTTATAGTGTGATTCTGTAGTTACCTGTGATTATTGCTTGGTTATTTAGAATACGTAGAGTAAACATGTTAATGTGTGTAGTGGTTGATGTTATTTTTTAGTGTAATTGTAAGTACTTGTAACTAACTGTATTTAACCCAAGTAGCATTGTAATTGAAATTTCAGCAATCAATTTTGCTTTAATAGTAATTCTGATTGACCCCAGGTTTGTCTCATGCCCTGCAATGTTTGGTTCAAGTGAAACCATCATTGGATAATGTTTAGATATGGCACTTGTTATTGCTTGGTCTCATAGCCCTTCGAGGGAGCAAACCTTTCATTAGTCTAGTTCATTCCCTGCGCTCATCACACCCAGCTGCTTTACAAAACCAGTTCATCAAGAACAGCCTGATAAAAGTGTAAATGCAGTATCATTGTAAATCTAAAAAAACTACTTGCTTCTAAATCTTTTGTAGTCATCTTTGTATTACTTTAGTATAAATACATGTTAATTTGGATTCATATGTTGTTTTTTTCTGACTATATGTGAATGAAAAGACACACATTTGCCCATTTTCCCATTGGAAATAGTGATATTTTGAAATATCACTGTCCTGGTCACAAAAGCAAAGTTTGTGGGGAATAATAGCCATTTTCTATACTTTTGAGGCATAAGCAATTAGGAAATAACACTTACTACCCAGGAACAAAAATTTTGTTACATAGTGAATTCAAATAGCATTTTGAAGTACCTGCCAAAACACAGATTAAAACTGATCAACATGACCTTTTAGATTGTTTACCATGGGATAATGATACATGGTTTTGGTTGTGTTAGGAAACAGACCAAACATTTGTTCTTGCAGGGAACCTGTGATTGTTAACATTATAGTAGAGTGGATAATAGAGATTATTGTTCAAATGATAATGTCCATATGTGATCTCATTGGGCCAGTCAACAGGAAAAAAAAAAAACATTAGCCACCTGAAAATCCAAGATGGCGTCATTTTTCAAGATGGCAGCTTATTTTCTCCGCTCTTGTCCATTTTTGACACAGTGTTGTCCGATTTTGAACGACCTAATTGTCTATTTTATATGTGTTTGACAGTGCTGAAACTAATTCTGCTATAAATGAATGTCTCCAATATACCTTTGACATCTTTCCAATGTGTGCTTATATCAATGAATCCCATCAGCCATACAGACGAAAGGCTTACAGTTACAGATCCATTACCTAAGGAAATTAAATCTACAACCTCCTGTTACTGTTTTATATCTAACACTACTGTGGATCTGTAAAGCAGATGAGGTTCATTAGATTGCCCAGCTAGTCCTAGCACATAGTGCTGTGCAACTGAGGCCACAGCGATAGCAATCGATCAGTCCTTATTTTGTGTAGCGCCTTTCATAGTGGACCACCATCACAAAGCGCTTGTGTTGAGTATCTTTGCATCTGGGAGGGAAAGGTAGGGACGGACTTTGAAGACATTTCGAAGATGGTAGAAGGAAGATTTGACCATGGAGGAGATGTGGGCATCAAAGGAGAGGTTGCAGTCAAGAAGTACTACCAAGGCTTCGTATTGTGGGGGAAGGCAGCAGCGGACAGTTTCTGAGGTTCAGGGAGGCTATATTGAGATTCTTATGTTGAGTTTTAGATCTTATTAGAAGGAGTTCAGATTTGCTAGTGGTCAGCTGAAGAAAACTGGCAGACATCCAGGCCTTGATATCTTGAATGGCAGCCGAGAGCTGGAACATGACAGAGGAAATTCCAGGGTCGAGTTTTGAGTAGAGCTGGGTGTTGTCAGCATAGGAGTGAAACATGAGGCTGTGTTGGAGGATGAGGTGACCCAAGGGAAGCATGTAGATATTGAAGAGTAGGGGCCCAAGAACAGATCCTTGGGGGACACCACAAGTAACTTGGTTTGCCACACCACTGCGTCCAGCATAGAAAACAGACTGCATGCATCCGGATAGGTAGAAGGACATCCAGGAAAGACAGGTTCCAGACATCCCAGCATACTTTTGAAGGCGGTCAGGAAGAATGCCATGACCTATGGTGTCAAAAGCGGCTGTTCGGTCAAGGAGGACAAGCACATGGGGAGCACCAGCATCAGCATTAAGCAGGAGATCATTCACAATCTGGAGCAGAGCAGTTTCAGTAAGGGGATGCAGCCGGAAGCCAGACTGCAGAGATTCAAGCAGATTGTTATCTGTAAGATGTTCCATCAACTGATTGGCTACAGCCCTTTCGAGAGCTTTGGAGAAAAAAGGTGCGGGTTCAGGTGCGGTTACCTAACCGATATGGGGTTGGTTAGGTAGCATTTGGGACACAAAGTTATACATGTTGAGCACAGATCATTTAGCTGACAATGAACCCCATTCTGAGTTCCACAGCAATGATGTCATCAGTGTGCCCTGGTAGTGCTTTGACGTCTCTCTGTGTGACAGTGGTTTTTCTCCTGAACATTGACTGCACTGGCAAATACTTGAGCCATAGGTGAGAGTTGGGGTGAGTAATGAGGACCCATATCGCTAGTCCATCCTGAGGATGTGGCTGACTGCTGAAGCAAAGGTACTTCCTCTACTACTAAACTACTACTATACCCTTACACCTCAATTAGTAATATACTACAATTAACATTGATCGGGCCATGCAACAGGACTTATTTTACATCATTGCATCTTGAAATGCTAAAAAGGAACATTGGAGCCATTTATAGCTAGCAGAATTAGTTTCAGCAAGGTCAAAAACATATAAATAGACACTAAAACCACTGAAATTGGACAATTGTCACTGTGTCTCAAAATGACATGGAAATGAGACTATCTGTGCCAAGTTTCATGTTTGTATCCTCATTTGAACAATTCCTCCCCAAAATGATCTACTATTAGGGTTCTAATTATAATGAATTATTTAATCTGTCAAATTATTAGAAACTCGATTATTTACACTCTTTTTTTGTCATACACTTGACTGTATAGTTCTGATGTATCCTTTTCTTATTTGTTTTCTCAGTATAAGTTTAGTGCTGGCGTGTAACATGATATTTTCTATGCTATCAGCAGCTGTGGTTCACATCAATATTCCAACACCTCCTAGCCATCTCTTTGTATGAAGCTGTGCTTCTAAGACCATCTACTTCTGTACTTTGCTGCCTCTTATTTTATAGTCTAATCTTCTTTTGAAGTATTCTGGAACTAGAATGGAGTTATCAGCAAAACAGCCAGTAATGGTAGAGCCGCCAGCGTTGTACATCATTCAAACCCTAGCAAGACAAAAAACATAAGCAACTGTCTATCTATACACTGACTGTCTCGCCGTTGTTTTCAGTACTGTAGTGTGCAAATATCCGTCCAGGTGGTTCAAGCGTGCTGATCTAAAGTAATCCGATATGTTAATGAAGCACAAAAGAACTCCTTCCTGTCTTAATATAGCCCTGTTCAGTGGAAACATTCAGTGGCAAAGAGATAGGATTTCTGTCACAGTTAGGGTGAATATTGAGTCTGGTTCATAGTGATGCAGGCTTTGTGTGTGTATAATTATTAAATTTTAGCCTAAGCAAAATAGTGTCCAAAGCCCACATCAAGAAAAAATATTTCAACAGCCCATGAAATAAATAAACCACTACACCAGCGTTACACTGTCACCTATAGGAATGGATAAAGCTGCATATAATTAGGGGATTAATTTAATCCAGGAATCTGTGTTAATCTAATTATGGTAAAACATGTTACACCCCTCGTTACATCGCCACTCAAAACAACAATATACAAAACAGTTAAAAACCAAGCATTAATATCGTACTGTTCTCATACACTCATGTATTGCACAATAACACAAAGCAAATTAATTATCTACCTGCTGAAGTGGTTTTTATTTTAGTCAGCGAGGTGTTCCTGTGTGGCAGCAATGCACTAGCAAAAGCCACAAGGCAGTGATGTCAGCTCCTTGGCAACAAGCCTCCTATGTTGTTGGGAGTGGATTCTTTCAATGCAGCGGGTTTGTGCATTTGAGAAAGGAGAGGAAGACTCGTGACATTAGTTGGAGACTGAAGTTGATGAGAAGCAATTAACCTCCGCTGTACGAATTAAAACGGCGTGCTGCTTTTTATACGAAAAATGAGAAAAAAAAGCAGGTTGCATAGAGGATTTATAGTGAACCCTGACGCACCTGATAAAATGAGGCGCTGGTTCTACAGTATTTGTTATTAGCCAATTTGTTTTTCTATGGGTCTCACGCGATCTAGCGGGTTTATATTGGACCCCGACACCTGCGTTATATCAAGTGTGTGGTGTGTTATGTAACGTGATCTGGTATGTGTTAGATTGAAAATGTGGTCGATTTTTTTCATGGAAAAGCGGAACAGCTCAGTTGTAAATACAATTAAATCGCATAATTGTCTTGGATGTCAAGGAGGTCCCGAGCACAAGCAGGCATATCCAATGCATGTGCATGCTAGTACTGTACATTGCATTCACAAACAACCATAGCAAATAGTACTAACTGCATCTGTCTGTGTTGACAGTTCCTTTAGCCCCAAGAAAACATCAGTGCATTTTAACCTTAACATGTCTGAACTCTTGAAACTATAGTATTGAAGTCTTTTTTTTTTTTTTTTTTTTTTTGCATTTCAGCTACGACATGGTACATTATGGGCACTCTAACCAGCTACGCCAGGCACATGCCATGGGTGACTACCTCATTGTTGGAGTGCATACAGATGGTAAGTCAAACACTAATGCGATCTTCTTTTAAATACCAGATACAAATATGGTGTGACTCCCCCTTTACTAATGATGCCAGGTGGTGAGAGCAGATAACTGGCTGCAAACATGGCATTTTGCTTAAGCTTATGTTTAATTAAATGCTCTAGCAATGGTGCCAGTTGGCTGTGTGTTATATGTAAATCTGTACTGTGGCAGTGCTTTGTTATCGATCACAAAAACACCATTGTCCAGTCTGCTGAGTGCTTCAATTTCATCTGTCCTCCTCTGCATACAAACCCCCAGGTGTTTGGGAAGATCAGCTGGCCAGTAGTCCTACTTTCTGGTTTTGTGTTTGTTCTTTTTGCAGTGCTTGCTTTCTTGCAACATTCCTAAGCTCTCTTAGTCGGCTGGTGCCAGAGCGTGCACAAGGACTTTCATTGATACAGTATCAAATCACCTTGGAGTCTAAAGTCTGTCATTGTCAGTAATGTGGGAGCAACAGGATCTGGAAAACTAAACCACTCATTTTTAACACTGCCTTCTGTCTCCTTCCTATCTTCAGCGGAAATCGCAAAGCACAAGGGCCCTCCAGTGTTTACCGAGGAGGAGCGCTACAAGATGGTCCGCGCAATAAAATGGGTTGACGAGATAGTGGAAGGTGCCCCGTACGTCACCACCCTGGAAACTCTGGACAAGTACAACTGTGATTTCTGTGTCCATGGAGGTGAAGCGATACATCCGCATCTTCACTATTCAACAATAACCTCTCCCAGGCAGGGTTCGGGTCAGTCCCTGTTTCAATTCCACCTCCAATTTCTTTGAAAATTGGAATTGATATTGTTGTAAGTAATTTGTTGCCACTGTGAGAAGCTTATTTTAATAGAATACTGCTAATTGCAGTTTTGATCAGTGGTGTGTTAGAATTGATTAAATGGGAATTGGGAATGGATTTTAATTTTGTTCGTTGGAAATTATTTTTTTGATAAACCGGAATTTACCCGAACCCTGCGCCTGATACTTGTTCTGATGTATACTTTACCTTGTGATCTGTCATGTGATGCTTTCTGAAGATCCGTATTTAAAAAAAAAAAAAATAAAATATTATATATATATATATATATATATATATATATATATATATATATATATATAACAACTGAAAACTAAACAATAAAATAAAGTACAGTGCTGTTCAGTTATGTACAACTGGTTTGTAAGTCAATATGACAAGGCATTGCCCGTTCCACGTGTTGAATCTTCGTAATTGTGTTGGCTTAGCGTGCTGTGAACTTACTGTTTAGCTGTATAAAGGGTTAATCTTCCAACCAGATGATAGTGAAATACAAAGTGATTTGGCCCCAGAGTTTTCAAATGAAACATTTTAGTTCTGAAACGCCATTGTTTTGTGTATTGTCTGCAGTGTGACTACGAACTGCATCTCCTATGGCTGAAGTCCTGTGGGTACAATACCTCCTATTTATATAATCTTTGACTCCAGGTTGCACTGGGAAGTGTTGCAAACCTAGTGTGAATTTATTCTGGTTTCTGTGTGGCCAGGCATCTTGTTAAATCAAAACGTTTCTTCCATTCCAGATGATATTACTCTGACTGTTGATGGGAAAGACACATACGCTGAGGTCAAAAATTCAGGAAGATATCGGTAAGATTGTGCAGTTTTATTAGATCACATGTATGTAGTATTAAACTCACCTTTGTCTATTGCTATTTTCAAACTTTTATGTAGAATAGAAAAAGCAGAAATGATTATTAGGGTTGGAGTCTGTAAAGTAGAGTTCAATAATGGTTAAGCATGCTAGGCACTGTCTCGGGCTATGCGGGGTGCGAGTCTCGCTCACACATTTGCCTGTGTTTCAATCCTGGCACACCTCACTCATGTGCAGCAATGCTGTATTTCAGGGAGTGCAAGCGCACGCAGGGCGTTTCTACTACTGACCTGGTTGGCCGAATGCTCTTGATGACTAAAACTCACCACAGCAACATTGTGAGTAACATTGACAGTGTTTATATTCAGCTTTAAAATGCCACTTTTCAGGATGCCTTGATGTCCACGCCCACACTTATTCGTAGAGAGAAGAATTTGGGGACTTTTAATAAGTGCTAATAATTTCAATAATGTGCTTTAGGATAAATTGTTAATTATGTAAACAATTTTCTTAAATTAAAAAAAGTCCCTCCATTTTATAATAGCGCCAGTAATAACTTTAACCCGTGTCTTTGTAGCAAGAACTGCTTTCAGACTTTGCATTATTTCCGCAAGAGTCATGTGATCAACCAGGAGGCAGCGATTTGGAAAGAGGATTACAACAACGTCATGGCATAATGAGCGAATGCAACCACGGGGTATCTCCATTGCCCTTGTAGTGGATACAATACAGTGTGAACAAGCAAAACTATGACTGTTTTCCAGTCCTCGGACCTAATTTTAACAGCAAGCGGTAGAAATGGCACTCTACTGTGTACTGCTGCTTAGTCAACGGCTCACTGAAACTGATTTTTTATTTTTCTTCTTCTACCCTTGTAGGACAAAAATTCAGAGTATCAGCAGCACACAGACAACTTTGGAAAGGTACTTTTGTTTCTGATATTCATAGTTGTGTCTGATTATCTCAATGTATAAAACAAGACAAAGAAACATTAAGTATGTCTCCATTGGTCAAACAATACACTATTTATTATGACTGCGCCCAGCACTGTGCAGTTATCTTATGGAGGAGTAATCTTAGTCCCTTGCTCGTTGTGCTCAGTGTGTGTTCTTGAGCATTGCATTAATAGATGTCCTGCATTCTTTCCTCCCCCTGGCATGTGGCAAATTTGGATTAAACAAAGAGCCCAGCTCATTAGTAGCAGCATCTTGCTGGCTCATAAATGGATTTTGCAGACAAAAAGGCATTGTTGAGACTAAATTAGTTTTTGCAAATGTGATTTCAACAGTTGATATACCAGTGGAGTGTTTGTTGCAGATTACAGTATGTGTTGCATTGGCAAGATTTATCTAATGGATAATTCCCTTGTTGGCCACCAGGTGGAGCAGTAAGCACACTCTTGTGCATGGTCTGGTGACACATACAATGCTTAACAATTTTTATTACAAATAATTAGATGAAATCAATCCACACACATGATCAGGGTTGTTTTCAGCCCTGCTGCATGTAATCTTTACTAGCGTGTTTGTGTTTGGAATTTCCCAGAGTCCCAAAGGTCACAGTCCCTGGACTGGAGTGTCTCAGTTCCTGCAGACCTCTCGGAAAATCATCCAGTTTGCTTCCGGGAAGGAGCCGCAGCCTGGGGACACCATCATCTATGTGGCAGGAGCCTTTGACCTCTTCCGTATCCTTCTCAGTGTGCTCTTCAAACGAGGGCATCTGTGTAATCAGATCAGCCAGGCTTCACAGGCATAGCAGGACAGCTGTGCTTTCTGATTAGCTTCCCCCCTTTCTCCTGGTTCTGTCCATTTGCTAAAGAATTCTGTTCTTGCATATCTTTATTATATGTTGTATTTCTAGTTCTGGATCTCGGTCCTACTGGCTTGTTCTCTTTTTTTTTTTTTTTTTTTTTTTAAATTCAGTTGCTCTGCATTTTCTTCACAGCGTGGCACTCATTGAGGCTATCAAATTGGTCTAAGCGATGTATATGAATACCACTATTGTGTTAATTAATGAAATTAATTAATTAATTAATTAATTATAATAGAGCTGTGCTTTGTTTAAAAAGGTTCTGAGTACCAGCGTATCTCGCATTGCTTGTGAGTCTCTTCAGTGACTTTTAATTTATGTCTTTCAATGTATGCAGCACGGCCAGGAATGCCCTATATTAATTCACTGTACTCCCAACACTATCAAGATCTGTTGCTCTGGTGTGTTTCCAGGCAAGCACATCAGGGTTAAGCCAGCATGGATTGCTCCTTACTGATAACCCCATGCATCTGAAGCGCTGGCATTCTGTGTTCTAATAGTCAGACTACATGTGTGTCGATATGTACCGCTGGCTGTTTGCTATGTGTGTCCTTAATGACTCTGAAAGACATTGGTCATGTTGACTTCCTGGAGAATGTGTACAAGCAGTCAGACAAGCCTTATGTCATTGTTGGGCTGCATTTTGACCAGGTGAGCGTTTATAAAAGTATTCCAGTAATTCTGGCTGTTGGGGAGGCTGTCACTTGCAGGTCTTAGCTAAACGGTTACATGTCGTTTGATGCTGGCTGTAAATATAAATAAAAGTGCATTTTTGGATTTTGCTTTAAAACCTGAACTTTTGTAATAAAAAAAAAAAAAGGAAAGTAACTTGCTTTAAGTAAATACTGTAATATTCCCAGGCACAGGGGGTGCTAGCACTACTGTTACAGGAACTGCGGGTTGATGTAGGTGGACATGCAGATTAATTTTAAATCATTTATTTAAACATTCTCGTTTTGATCTATATAACGAATGGTCCTAAATTGAGCGTTGCAATGGTTCTTTTCTGTTGTGGTGGAAACATGTTAACAATGTTGTTTAAATTGTACAATACTTTATTTTAACTGCATTACTGTATGTTAATAGTAGACCAAAATTGCAAGAATGTCAAAGTGAAACAGGGAGCAGATTGCCCGTGTTGAACTATGCTCTACATTTTGCCTACTCAGGAAGTGAACCGCTACAAAGGAAAGAACTATCCCATAATGAATGTGCATGAGAGGACTCTGAGCGTGCTGGCCTGCAGGGTGAGTCAGCACAATTACCTTGTGTGTTCATGTATTGTTGAATCTCTAAATGGTTCTGTTGTTAGCAGGGGAGATGTTTCTACTGAACACGCAGGATTCCTATTGAATGTATCATTTCGTACATTCAAAACAAATACATAAAACTAAGGGTTCACCCGATTTATTACAGTCTATAGCAGTTATTTATGTACATCTTTATTTTACTACTGGCAGTTAAGATATTCATAAATGCAGTGGATTTTTAAATGTGTACCACACAGTCCTAACTGAGATTCCCTTCTCCCCTCGCCCTTGAAGTATGTCTCAGAAGTGGTGATTGGTGCTCCCTATGCAGCCACCGCAGATCTGCTGGACCACTTCAAGGTACGCTTTTTAAAAACTTCGGTCGGGTCAGCAAAGACAGAAAACCTAAGCGCTTCACTTGTCAAGGGCAATTACAGTATATTTAAAAAAATAGTCCCCCATACCGAAGAACCAAAGAACGGCCTGTTTTAGACGTGACCTTCAAAGTTCAGTGATTTCAGATTAGAGGCATAGTGGATTTCATTTAGTGGGTAACATGTAAGAATGGAGTTTATGAACTTAATTTCAGCCTCAATACTGGGTTTTATCTCCAGTTATAAAACTGCTTCTCGCACGTTTGCTGGCACTACTGCCCCATGCCTGATATATAATGGCAGTAGGGACTTCTGCCAAGTTTTAATTTTAAATGCAATGTGAAAGAGTGGAGATGCACTACTGTGACACTATTGAGGGTCAAGCTACAGTGTGTAAGATAGACACAGGAAAAAGGGCAGTGTGATTGCACATGCAGAGTCCTTACTATCGTCTAGAACTTTGAAACATTCAGTCATTGATAAGGTGTCTGGCTGTACTGAACAGAAACACGGTTATGAGACAGACACTTTGTCTTTGTGGATGTCCTCAACGTTGCTACTGCCTAGACGTCTCATTTTATAATCGAAAGGATAGAAAGATTAGTGTTCAACCTTTTCTGACGATTCCATGTGTGTTTCTTGTCTTCTTCAGGTGGACCTGGTATGCCATGGAAAAACAGAAGTCATCCTTGATAAGGACAACTCTGATCCCTATGCTGTAAGTTGCACAACTTTTTCTGTAGGAAAACTAAAAGAAACGTAGTCTTTGTAATACCTTGCCACCCAATGGTGGAGACAACATCAAAACCTGTGATTTCAAGAATGTGACCTAAAACTTGTTTCATCATTGAAGTCATTGAGAAAGACTTTGAAGTCTGTATTAATAATTCTGATCAACCTGAATCACATTTTCAGAAGAAAATATGTACAGAATATACAGTGTGAGTATGTACTATAGATTCTAAATCATGTTGCAGTTTTTGGATCATTCAAAAATAAAACCCAATAGCTTCAGATCTCCAGGTACTGCTATTTGTGCTTCTAACTACACTACTGTAAAAAAAAAAAAAAAAAAAAAAAAAAAAAACGTGATGACCAGCATCATGTTCGTAATGAGAACCGTTTGAGATCCATCATTTCCTAATGACTTCTGTGGACATGTCCAAGAGGATCTAGTGTTCATGAAAGTTTATCCATTTTACACTTAGATTCCCTTTTACATTTTTATTTCAACACAGGAGCCCAAAAGACGGGGCATCTTCAGGGTAATTGAGAGTGGCAATGAGCTCACCACCGACACCATTGTTGAGAGAATAATCAAGAACAGGCAAGTGCTTCTCCAGGGTGTGAATGTCCTTGCTTACAGCTGATTGTCAGCTGACCATTGTATTGAAAATTGGGATTGTCCGAGATGAATGGACACTACCGGATTTCCAATTGGGATGTAGTTTTAGTAATTTAGGAAAGGAGCACTTTTAATCCATCTGTGAGGAAGCTAGATAAAGGTGGCTTTTCGTTTTTATTTAGTCTTGGCCAATGTTTTTTGCAAAAGGGGAACCCCCCCCCCCCCCCCGAAAAAAAACAACTAAAATGCCCAAAGATCATGCCTAAAGTTTGCATATTGTTTCCTATACGGACCGGGACTCTGTTCTTCTGTTCCTGCTGTTAACGTTCCTTCCTGATTGCTTTGTTACAGGCTGCTGTTCGAGGCTCGAAACCAGAAGAAAGAAGCGAAAGAGATGGCGGTGTTTCAAGCCTTGAAGAAACGTGAGGAGGAGAAGATGAAGGAGCAACAGAGGGGTCAGGTGACCAAGGAGCAAGAGAACTGAAGAGCAACAAACCAAACTTTGAAGACAGGCGGCATCCAGATCAAGTCAACAAACAGAATCCCGAACCCCTTGTAATAGGAGTCCCGTCTCACTGGTGGACACATTGGAATCTCTATAGATGAACTGCAGCGATGGTGGTGGTCTTTTTCAGAGCATATAATCTATTTTAACAGCCAATATGAACTGTTCTTATCAATCATCTTAACTTCACTGGATTTAGTGAGCCTTGCTAGCTAACTTTGGGTGTTCTTTTTACTTTGCAATCAGCACATACCTCTTGTACTTTTCCTTAGGGGCTTTAGAAAATACAGTCCTGCAAAATTTTTGGGTGAGAGAATGCACTTTAATCGCTAGTGGAAGATGACCACTGTCTCCAAGAAGAACACAGCAATTAACGTATTAATTATTTTAATATTTGTACATTCTCTGTCTCGCCTCCATGCAGTTGTCTTTCAAAGGGTGACCAAAATTCTAAACTTTTTTTTTCTTTTTTTAAAATAAGAGCACATGTCAAATTATATTTTGAGAGGTACGTGACATAAATGATCCAAACCGAAGAAAACAAAAAATCCCTTGCATGCCTTGCAAGTGCATCCCCGTTTTTAAATATTCTTATCTTGGTCAGATCTGGGATCTACATAAAACATTTAATCCTGAACACTCATCATTTCTGATAGCACTTACTGCTTTTAATCTGAAGACATGAATACCTGCTAACCGTAAAAAGGCTATTTTTAAGCATTTTAAACTAAGCAAAAAAAAAAAGCTGGTTGTAAATAACATGAAGATGGAACTTCATTTCCCTGCTTTTTAACTAATTTATTTTTGACTGGATACAAGTGACCTCATTTCGTCTATTGGTCCATCACACTTTTGCACATTTCTTAGGATCATTCGTTATCACTATTACATGTTGTTGTTTTGTGTACATTTGTAATGTCCCTGAGATTCCCCAAAGCTCTTAAATATTTGGATAAGTCTCTTTATGTGTGTGTTTGTGTGCACGCAAGATTGAGAATTTCTCGAGCTTAAATAATGTGGCTGTGAGTCGGAAGATTGGTGATTGGTAGGTTGAGGATTTTGCCTCCTGGAGACTCGGGTTCAAACCCGGCTAATCTAAACCAAGATAAAGTACGTATCATTCTTTATGTATCTGTGAATAAAATATGTTTGCATAATACTTTGCTGATTCTTTTATTTTGCTAATGGAATTAAATATCAAAGTCTTAGCAAAATGCAAGGTCAACTTAGGAAACCAAGTTAAGCAAATACGTATTGATTAATGCCTTGAAAACACTGATGAAGACGGTAGTTGAAATGTCCACTTGACTTGGTTTGTTACTTTAAATGTCTTTTAAAATTCTAAATGATTTGTCAACAAGTTAATGTAAAGGGTAGGCTTTATACCTTCTGAATGTGTAAGTTTTCTATCTATATATTTTACCATGATAACCATATAATTGGGATATTTGTTCCAGAGAATCTCCTTGTTCATATCATTAGATATTTGGCAGATTCAGAGGGTATACATTATTCCTAAAGCACTAACCAAAACCACTGATTGAAGATTGTTTTATTTATTTAACACAAAATAAAAAAATGAGCATATGCATTTTTAATGATTGGGGGAAATGCTTGAAATTGTTTCAGAGTGAAAAAGAATGAAATACAAATCTGGCTTACACATCTGCAAGTGATTTTCAATGTATTTAAACAACTTCGACCATGAAGGCACTCCATTTGACCTGGATTTCTGTTGACTCTTGCCATAACAAACAAAATATATAATGTTACAAAGTCAGCATATCCAATTGTAGCCCAGTGTTTCCATTAACAAATGTAATCTCTATTTTTCTACATACAGCAGTGGGGCTGCCTGAAATTTCCTATCAGCACTAATAAGCAGTGATTTTAAAGAATTTGCATACAATTAATTTGTGGCATTAAAAAAAAAAAAAAATACAACTGATCTCATACTGTGCTTCTGTGTCGTCGTTGTCGTCCCACCCTTTGCGTGTGTATCTACAATCTGAATGCATACCTTATGTTGTCTTTCACTTATTCATGTGTAATTCCGGTTATATACAGTAATCTTTGTTGGTGAAACCTTAATAAATTAATATTGTGTGTGCAGTGGCCTGTCTTTCTGCATTATATTTTTGTTTGCTAGAAATCCTGCGGTTCTTTGCAGTGACAGTGTAAGAATTGCTGGAGTGAAGGTAAGCATGTAGTTTATCAAATCTGATTCGTCCAGAGGTACTTTGCTTATTAGTTTAACAGCATGTTTGGAATCACTCCTGGGTCATTCGATCACAGAGCTGACTAACATTTGTATGTTTCTTCAGTTTTGGAAAACGTTTTTCTCTTATTCGAACCCAGCAACACCGATACCAATTCGTTGCATGTATTATTTTAATTTTGAAAATGGATCAGGGTAGCAAAGCGTCTAAGATCCCAGTGATTTAGGGTCAAATCTCTTTCATTCCTAAGGCGCTCGCAATGAGAACTGGTTAAGGGCAGTTCATTAGCTGGGCTCATTCTTTTCAAGCACAATAGGAGGCATTTATTAAGGTGGAAGCACACTGCTTACCAGAAAGAGGGCTGAAAAAACTGAATCTGACACACAGCACAGAAAGTGGTATTAGGTTCCAGAAGCAACATCAACTTTTCATTGTATAGTTGTATTTAAAATGCCTGCATATGAACACAAATATCACAAAACAATTGATAAAAAAATGATTAGAACCAAGTGTCCTATTACCACCCCTAAAAAGACTTTTGCCAGTAGTTTAACATCAAGGCTGAAGAAATACTTCTATTTGATTGACTTGAGGTTTAGAGAAAGTGAATTGAGTTGTTATATTACAAATGTGTTTGTGGAATCAGTTGGCTTAGTGCCAGTAAAAACTCTACTGATAGAAACATCTGCTAAAAAAAAATAAGAGGAGCAGGAATAGTGTTGCCAGTGCTTATTAAAAAAAAAAAAAAAAAAAAAAAACTTTAAAATCTTGGTTAAGAAAATTAATATAATCAAGATGCAATGTTGAAGAGTATTCTTGCATTATCTTTTATTACACACAAACACACACACACACACACACACACATTATTATTATCTATATATATATATATATATTATATATATATAATATATATATATATATCCCAAAACAAGAACAGATGTAAACATGAAAGAAGAGGAATGTTTAAAGTCAATGTTAAAAAGTTGGAGGCAGTCAAGGCTACTTGTAATAATTTTGGTTTCACCCTGGCACCAAGATAAATAACAGTTGGGCCTCGATTGCAATTATTTTAATTGATATGCATGTGATCCAGCATGCCTACCTTGGTGCTTTTGTTGTTATTCTAGTGTAAATGTTAAAGCTATAGCAACATTTGGGATTGCTTTCACAGGCCCATGTTAGGGCTGATCTTGGGCTCCCTAATGTTAGGTAAAGTAGTCCAAGACCAGTGCTTATTGAGGTCGGTGAAATGAGCTGTTCGTGTTTGAATCAAACAATCTATATCCCATCTGGATAAGACAGCTGGATTATTTTTTAGGGAATTTCATAGCAGATCAACCACATTCCTGGTATTATTTTTTTTGTTGTTTTTTTACAAAGCAGGTCATATTTTAATACTAGTAAAATAATAATCAACATGTAGTACTTTACTCTCATTTTCATTTTATTTATTTATACGATTCCAACATATTTACATTATTGCAATTCCTTAAAACACAAAACTATTTTCAATTTATGTCGTTCAAGTGTCAGTTTCCACAACGCCGCGTCACTTCCCCTGGTAACGTGAAACTCCACAGAGCCATCAGTTCGTAGTACCGAAGCACTTCAAGAACAGTTGAAAAGTTTTCGAGAGGCAAACGGATTTGCTTTAAAGTACCAGTAAATATGATTTGGATAGTATTGTGAACTCGCAAACATCGGAATACAGCAGCTAACAGCAATGTTAGAGGAACAAAAATATAACAATTTGATTGGATGAATTAGTATTTAAAAACTTTTTGCCTAAAAAGAAGTTAGCTGCAAGTAACACCGAATTGCAAGTTTTCGATCTAGTGCATTTTTGGAAGCGTGAGATAAGTTTTAGTACAACTGCCCTTAAAGCAAGACTATACGCAGGCTGCTGTATATATGTATATCTAAAACGGATGTGTTTTTTTTTTTTTTTTTTTAAATAACTGAAAAATGAATTCTGGAAGGAAAAATGAGCCGTACCAACAAAACATTATGGGTGTTTTTTTGGAAGATGTGATGATGCATCGTTTTCTTTAGGACTGTCTGGACTTGGGAAGCAATGCATATAAACATGGGATTATGCCTAGGTTCCGAAGTGACAGAAGAAGGGAAGAAAGCGAAGATAAACAGTGAGAAAATAGATCGGGAGTTGTATGAATACGCGAAACAGGAGCTCAATGTGGTTAAAATCCTAATGCTGGGTGAGTTCAAATACTGTAGCACATTTTTTGTTTGTTTGTTAATATTAGCATGCTTGCACTTGCAGATGCAGCTATTGTTGTGGTCGGAATACCTGTACCTTAACATTTTATATAATAGACTACACCTGGAATTGTGCCAGTGAAATGTAAAACTACGAGGAGTTACCTCTGCTTGAGGCGTCTGGGCTTGGTTTTGAAATGGGTTGGGTTACACTTATAGACAATTCCAAATGACTGGAAACGTTGGTGTTTGTATTGGTAATTATACTACTGTATACAGCAGGATATATGTTGAAATGGAATTGTGGTACACGGTCAAGTCATTGACTTCCTGCCAACCGATACGATGTTTCTAAAGAAAATAGTGTATTGGTATCCTGGGGATGAACAAAACAGTTTAAGTTCTGTGTTTTTTTATTTCTTAAACACGGTCTATCTAGCATTTAGCCTGACATAAGTAGAAGTCTTGAAGTAGAAATATTAACATGTTTAAATTCTGAAGACTACACCTTTATTCGCATTTGAAACGTGCCATTCAGAGTGTGCATATCAGAGACTTGCTTGTGTTCCCCTGTTGTTGTGTGTTTAGGTGCTGCTGAAAGTGGGAAGAGCACACTGGTCAAGCAGATGAAAATCATTCACAGCCATGGATTCACCAAGCAAGAACTCATCAGCTTCAAGGTACAGTGATCGGAGAGAAGAGCTGCAGTGATAGTGGGAACTAAACTGGGTTCAGTTTTGTATGCTGAGGAATGGGGATTGTGTGATGTGCAACAAATCTGTACAGATAAAACTCCACACTGTGGTGACTGTATACCTGTATACAGACAGTAACAGCTTGAACTCGGGAGGTCATGCAGACCAGAGCTTGTAAATCACAGATTACACAAGCTGTGTATATGAATCATACTGTTGCTGAGCCACCTGTTCTTACCTGCGCACACCTTATAGCACAGGAATGCTCATATCAGAAGCAAGGTGTACAGTGATTTTAAAGGGACCTGTGCTCACGTTGAAAGGGTTTATTTCGCCACACATTCCTCGTAACTTCTACACTAAATGGTAGTTGGTAAGTAAGAAACAAGCTAACCTGTCATCTCCTAAAAATACTTTAGTTTGTCATTTTGAGTTTCGTGTTCCCTGGAAGCCTGAAGCACTTGGCCACTCCCAGATGATCAGGGTATGATTATCCACTGTGCACAGCGACTTGGCAAGCTTGGCTGTGGGAGCGTTGCTGGAGCAGAGCTGGCGATTGGAGGTTGCACCATGATGTAAAAGCAACATCCATACTGAGTATTTTAATCATATAGAGATCAACAATGACTTTTTGAAAGTATTGTTTTAAAAATAACTTTTACGTTCCTCAAATCAAGAAATGCCTAAATGGGAAAACAGACGCCTTGACCCTAAGTAAAGACCACTGGTTTAGTTTAGTACAGTTTTTAACTTCAGATAAAAAGACGTGCAAGTTAAAAACAGATTTGCTCTACAATTGCTATATACTGTATCTGTGGCGTTGATCACCCATGATGAATTGAACTTGCGCTGTTATGTGCATTGCTGAATATAATTTATTGTATTTACAATGGCCCGATGACCAGCTTCTCATGCTCTGATGTGGGACGGCCCCTGAGTCTTTGACCCAGACTTGGCCCCCAGTAAGATCCCCTTAGTGAGACTCTGATCAAATAGTCATAATAGAATTAGAATTGGTAGATTGCAACTGTGATGCATTAGAGAGATTGTGGGACATTGCCTCAGGGCTGTGATGTCACTGAAAGGGTTAACAAATGTTGTTGCAGGTGCAGCATTGAAACCTCGGGCTTGCAGTGTTTGTTCTGGATTTTTCCGCTTGGACTGCAACTCTTGACATGCCTGAAAGGCTAGAATTCATACAAAGTTAATTATTTTTGGAAAGAGGCACGGATTCCAGTTGTGTTCAGCGAGTCCAAAGGTTTCTCCGCACTCCCTGTGGATTCCCACTGGAATGTGTTTCATTGTTAAGAGGGGTCTAGTGCTTCAGACCCTCAGTTAGGTTCTACCCTTGTTTTCTGTTCAAATAGAGGCAACTTTTAAACTACAAGAAGCTAAGTAGTTTACTTTAGAATTGTGAGTGTGCCTTTTACATGGATAATTAATTTACAGTACCTCAGAGATTGTTTTATTGGTTACTTACAGTACCTATTAAAAGACATACAGCACAACGAATCAGCTATTTAAGTGCTATTAACTATGCTAGTCTCAAACTTTTGATACACTTAAAGGCAATGAGTAAATGCATGTGTCATGTGTGAAAGCCCCATATGAGGACTTACTAAGTGTTGGTAGGAATCACAGATGTGACCCCATCACTGTGAGTTTTAAGGACTGATTGATTCCAGAAGTGCAGGGTACCAGTCTTGGCCGTCGCTATTGTCAAAACCATTAAAATAGGCTTGCTGGCTAATACAGTACTTTAAAAGCCAAACATTAGCTTCCATGATCCAAAATAA
Organism: Polyodon spathula; assembly: GCF_017654505.1. Lineage (NCBI taxonomy): Eukaryota > Metazoa > Chordata > Actinopteri > Acipenseriformes > Polyodontidae > Polyodon > Polyodon spathula. The sequence continues at coordinate 26,502,517 of NC_054554.1, read as the reverse complement.
AAAAATAAATAAAAGCCATAAAAATAAAACAAAAATCTTTTCACAAAGTTTACAGTGGACACATGGCTCTGTGTATGGAGTTATTCTACACAGCATTACAGTGTGTGTTTTGGCACAGTTTTTCCTTGTAAATAAATTCTTTGGCGATGTCCTTGGGAGAAGATCGCGCTTGTGCCAATTCTAGGCTAAAAACAACAATTTGTAGACAAAGGTATACTCTGTCTGCCTGTTCAGGTTTGTTAATATAATTAAAACAAACACAGATGACTGGTGACACTGGTGAATTTGAATATCTGGATGCATTTGCACTTTTAACTAATAGGGTCACTTTTCTGAGGACCCATTTGTGAACTCCAGGCACGTGACAGTGTGCTGGACTGTGTGAAGCAGCTTGTCTCGCATGTCCTCGGCAGCATCGTGAAAGTGCAGGTGTACAGAATTGCTTAACGTCTTGCAGGGTGAGGCAAGTGGATATTTAACTGAATCTGAGGACTGGTTTTACAGCATTCCAGTTCTAGAGATTCTTCAGAAAACATAATTTCCTGTTTGTTCACGTATTGTAATCCTGTGAGCCACAGATCCATTTGCAAGGTCGTTGTGGCAAAGAATTTAATTATTTTTCTTTTAAGCCTTGTAAAAAACAAGTTTCACCAAAGGATTTTCTGCACTAAGGAGGGACTGAGGGAGGTTAAAACTCTAAAACTAAAAATCTCTAAAAATCATGCATTTCATCTTATGGAACTTTAGCTGTCTGGCCATTCTGGTTTTTAAGAAGCAGACTTGTTAACAGTGATACAAGGTAGTTTTACTTTAATCTGAGATCCAAGTTCATTCATTTCCCAACAACACCAATATGGCCAGCACCCCCCTGCTTTATACTAAATCTGTGTAACCATTTCAAGGAAGGTGCAAAGAACGTCCACTTCAGAAAGTAGCTGCAGCATTAAACTATTACTTATTTAATCCTGCTTCAGGGGATCATTGCCAAGGGGATTGCATTATCAGAAATGTTTTGCTTTCTCCTGCTTTAACAAGATCCCCCTTAATTTGTCTGCTTGTTAATTTCTAACTAGAAAAGCAACACCCGCATTGAGAACCCTTTGCCAGTGTGCCAGCAGTCAGGAGGTGAAATCAGGTAGGATTGTGCTCAGAGTATGGAACGTCTCCCATCTGCTCCCTGACTTGAAAAACACAGCCAACAAAAAAAGAACAAGGGGCTTCCAGCTGTCCTGATCGGACTTGTTCTCTGTGTCATCTAGGATTTGCAGTTGTCATAGAGAGGTTGTTATTGTGGTGAATTATACTTTTGTTGTGGATTGGTGGTTTGGGAAACATGGAGAAAAATAAGCATCTCTTTCTGTGTCTTTTATAAACAGAGGAACAGCTCTCAACTGCCTGGTGTGCACAGCGTTGCAAAAACAGCAAGTCCTGGTCTATCCGTGTACGCAGTTCTATGCATCTCCTCTTGAGTTCTGTCATTGAATCTAAAATAGCATAGTATGGTCTCCTTGTTAGTAACTAGCCAGGTGGGGAATGCTAGTTTTAACCCTTTGATACCTCAGGTATGTTCTCCGCTTTTAAAAACTCGACTGGGCTAAGAATGCTGAATAACGCTCAAAAAATATTAATAATTGGATATAAAGTAGAAAAAATCTACCACAAAATGAGCAAGTTGGCTACATAGGATTCAATACGCATGAAAAAAAAAGGAATGTTGCAATAAAATATCCCCTATGGTGTTATAAGCATATATAATGAGGAATTTAGGTCATGTGGTTAAATTTTGAGTAGTAAAGATATTTTGCACATGAGTGGTCCGTGACAGCTTTGTCATATGAGTTGCTAACATTGCATACGGTATTTCTTTATTTCATTGATGGTCCAAATATGCAAACACGCGCTCTGTGTTTGTTTTCAAGATGAACTGCCATGTAAATTTAACTTATACAATAGAGCAGCTCAACTTTAAAATCAATAGGCTCTGTTCTAAAAGAAAGGGCTTTGTCTGGAAATGTAACTGATTATACCTGCAGGCACACTCCTTCTTGTTAACTCCTCTGCTATGATGGTATTAATATGCGCTGCACTTCTGAACTTTGCATGCTTCATTCCAGCTGGAAAAGGATCCCACAGTGCACACAAGCTGGCTATTGTGTTCAGGTTGAATTAGAAACCTGAAGGGATTGAAACTCTTGGCTGAGAACTGGAACCTGTGCTGCTGAGGGGCTGAGAACCAGGCTCGCTCTACCATGTCTACAGTAACTGAGATTGGACTGAATCTGGGCACCAGTTCTCTCCAGAAGAGCTCATTTGAACCCACTTAAAATAAAACTTCTAAAACTTGTTGCTAATGAAGCAGTATACATTGAAAAAGTACGCAGTCTATAAGACCTTACTGGTTCCTTTGACCCTATTACTCTCAAAGATGACAAAAAATATAGACAAAACAATTATAGTCTGGTCTTACTGAATTTAAATCAAAACAATTTCTTTGGACCGTTTACAAAACTTAAATGCAGGGTCTCTTCCAGTCCAGGATTGTATGTTCTGTTTAAATTTTATAAAAGGCTCTGGTGATCTAACCAAGTGTATTCCTGATTATTGCATTGCTACTGATCAGAAAGCAGAGAGAACACTGCCGTCACGCATAAGAAGCGAGGCATGTGATGAAACAAGCAGCAGTGTCTGTGACTTGTGTTTGCTCAGCATTGCAAGGCCGTGGCTCGCTGACTGAGCTGGCATGCTTACAATAGAGACGCATTGAGCTGATTCCATAAACTTGAAACCACAAGTGGCGTCGAGCTGTATTCATGAACGGAGACCAGCTGACTGTAGTGTTAAGCCCCGGTGCTTTGCGCTAGCTCAGGGACGAGCAATGACAGGCCCAGTCTGTCTTGTTTTCTCCTGCTGCAGCAGCTCCTGGAGCTCAGTTCAGCACTGCCAAAAAAACAAACACATCTCTAGGTATTAAAGTGAAACAATAGAGTTCAAGAAAGGTAGAGGCTGCGTAATCAGACTTGGAACTGTAGGTGAACCTACAAACATTTTTAATGGCTTTTACCAACAGTTTGAGCTCTGTAATATAATGTGGCCTGAAGTAAATTTACAGAAATACAGCCCAAGGATAAATAAATAATATATTAGTGGTTTGCTGGTCTGTGTGTTGTAAACTTTCCTATACTACTAGAGTGGTCTCCAATTTTGAGGGAAGTTATGTTTCCTAGACCTGTTTACACAACTACAGTGTTGAAAGAGTTAAAGATAGCAACTAGGTTCAAGTTTGGTCAAGGGGGCCCTTGTCCGTCCTGCTAATAAGGAGCATGTCTTTGTCTAGATGCACTCGATAGCCCCACCCTCCCTCACTAGTAACAACCATCCAGTAGGTTTCTAAACCAAGCCTCACCCTTCCTCACCAAACAGCTGTCTGCCCGAAGCATTTTGCCTTCCTTGATGGTTTGAATACCCGAACACAGCTCCCAAGGGTGCAGTATGGTTAAACTTCTACAGTCAAAACAACTTCATATCACTTCTCTTACCTTCCACTTACTATCCCCACATTGAAATGACCCAGTCAGGATGCAGTGCAAATCAATGAGGACAAACGCCTGATAATATCACTTTGGCTAGCGTCACGCCCCGGTTTACACTGTCATTTATAAGTCATACAACAGGTTGTCATCCCTCTGCATCAAGGTATAAGGTAAGGTGGTTTAGACGAGAGTAAGTTGCTGTACGGTATTGCAATTCATTTTTCTCCTTCTGTTTGGAAGTGTTATTGAAAGGGTTTGCAGGTGTTTGACTTGCACTGAAGGGTTCTGTGTTGCTTTCCTTACACAGTGTTGCCTGCCCCTTTCAGGATGCAGTTGGCTTGTTTTTTTTGTTTTTTTAACTTTAGGTGAATTGTGTTTTCCCTCCAGCCAGCAGTCCTGGATAATCTGCTGACCTCCATGAAGTTTGTTCTGCACGGAATGGGCGTTCTCAGAATCAACCTGGCCAACAATAAGAACAAGGTGTGTAACCCTGTCTATGTGCAGTGCTGTGTCCATCTATTTATTAAGTTTTGTTTTGGTGCCTGTATGTTGTAGAAACTGTGAATACTGGATTTGAGTACAAATCTGGATTTAGCATATATTTAATGAAAACAAATCCATACTCCTACACTAGATGGCAGTTTTGCACTGGCATTTTCAAATAAACAATGAAATATTCCAAAATACCAGCTTACATCCTCTCCAGTTAAATTCTGATACTGTTTCTAGTTCCCTCAGTGTTACCTTTGGACACTTTGCTTTATGAAAAGAGAAAATTGAAATAACCTTAATTTACACTCAACTGACAGACAATGTCTAGCATTGCATCTGTTCATCCTTGCAAATAATTATTGTCCATGCATTTTTGCACAAAAAAGCTACCTGGAACTGTACAAAAACTGTAGAAATGCAAACTATAGGTTTGATTCTGTATTATAAAAGACCTGAATTCATGAGGTTTTGACACTCGAAGAGAAATCTTTACTAGTAGTACATCATGAGCTCTTCTTGCACTTGGATTCTTTCAGATGTAGACATAGAATGCATTTTGTGTAATTTACAATTTCTAAATGTAGCACTGTTAAATGTTTTCTAGTTCTGGATGAGGGGGCAACAGCCAATCTAGTGTTTGAATATTGGAAATCGTCTAGAATTCTAGTCCTATGCTTTAAGCTATACATACTTGCAATACCACATTTGTTTTAAAATGTTTACTTATTGAAACAACGAGACGAGGCTACTTGCTGTTTTTTCATTTGTAAAAGCCAATTTAAATCCCAGTGAATATTATATTTTAAGGCTATATTCTTTTATATAGTCGCCCCCTCTTGGACATGTCAATGAGCTATAAAAATGTCTTTTGTCAGCACATGGTTCGATAGGGCTATGACCTGCATGGCGGATGAATCAGATGACATCAGAAAGTACTGAGGGAATGGTGGGGGTGTGGTGGCGACAAAACCCAGGCTGGCAAGACTCCCCTCGCCCAGCTAACTAGCCCTGTGGCCCCTGGCTCTCTGTATTACCCTTTCTGAATATCAGGGCTGCTGCCTATCGGGGCTGGCAGTCTGAGCTGCGGATAGGAGATTGCATTTTATCTGCAGTCCCCCGAGTCAAGGGTTTGAGTATGAAAGTTGCATTGACTTAATGCTACCACTCTGTAAGAGTATAAGTTACCCTTTATAGTTGTTTTAATGGCTGTATTATCCTATTGATGTGTAGTTAACCAGGACATGCCTTTCTGCAAATTACTGGAATTATAGAAAAGCTTTCCCTGAGAAATCCCTCCTGGATGTGAAGCGCTAATGTTTATTACAGCCTGTTGTGCAACTTGACTCACACTTTCAGTAAACATTTGTATTGAAAAGAGCATGCTGTTTTAAAATGAAGTGAGTTGAAAGCAACCTACAGGCACACATTTGTATGGCTGTTGATGAAAGCAGCTATGATAATGTTCTATTAAAATAAATAAGTGATTGTTGCATAGCAGCTATGGTAAAACGTATGGTTGTATAAATAGGTCATAAAACAGCATGGGGCATGTACTGATCAAGCATCGTCCCCAACAAGCCACGATTCCCTCTTTTCCACAGTATAACCGAGTCGTGCCAGGGCTGCACTTAGCCTGGTTGTGTTTCCACTGCAGAGCCCAAGTGATGCGTTGAGTCTCATGTAGATGATGTGGTATTAACAGGTGCTGTGTGTTTGAGTTGAGAATGGTGGATCCATGGGGTTACGGACTGACGCAGCGTAATGACCCTAATCATGAACTTCGCCCTTGGCCCTGCTGGGCTCCGACCCAGATTCAGATGTGTTGTGAGCCCTTAGTTTCACGGTTTGGTTCTCGGTGGGCTCCACCCCAGGCCCTCACAGATGTGGCAGTGGAAAAGGGGTAATGAAAATGATGACTTCCAGTCGCAGTGGTCAAGGTGATGAGTCTGACAGACTTTATTACAAGGCTGATGTTAGGTGTTCGGTTGGCAGGTGCTTTGCATCCAAGGCTAATGATGATTCTTGAAGAACAGTTTTAAAAGTGATGGGTCATCTTGGAAAACTTTACAGCATTTTCCCATCTCCCTTATTTGTCCGTAACAATCACGGTTTGGTAGCTTTGCACCCTGTTACCAGTACTGTCACTTATAGGGAATACTGTATTTCTGTTTTCATAAAGGGACTTGCTGTTTAATTACAGCTTGCTCACTCATTATCTGTCCAATTTAAGACAAGAGGTGTTTTAATTCAGTTGTTTTAAAGCCAATATAATGAAATGTAATTAAGCCAATTTCAGCATTCATCTCCTCAGTTAAAGGAGAAAGATAATAAGTGTGCTTTGAGTTTGACCTCGTGAATGATTTTCATTCAGTTAGGTAAGTGGCGTCGGGGGAAACCAGTAATTTAAGCTTTCTGAATTAGGCAATCTGTTTGCACTACAGCTTCTGTAAAGACGATTTCAGCAAACCGATGCTGAAGGCTCCCCTTTTGAAATAATAATACACAATGTGGTATTGTGGGTAATAAGTGGAGGATTTCAGATTCAGTCACTCATTAATTCCAATGCAGCAGAAGCTTGAGCCTCCAGTATTAAATATTTTGGGTTCAGTGTGATGATTGGGGGGGGGGGGGGGGGGGGTACACTCTGCTTCTGCAGTGTGCGGTTGCCGTAATCTGAATAGCTTTTCACACTGTGCCATCAAAAAACAGTTTTGTCTCGGGTTCAAATTAGCAATGTGACAGCTCTTGCTGGTCGCCCCGGGTTGAAATGGCTGGTGGGAAAAGCCCTTAATTGTGACCGATGATGTCATCGGTATGACATGGAAAAGGAATAGCAGGTGATGATGGGTGTCCACAACCATTTTCCTCATTAACGAATAACATAGCAACTGACTTTACTTGTAAAAACAAAACCTAGAAGGAGAGTCATTAAAAACAAACAGCTTTAAATGGTTTTCAGTGATGTTCTTTTCATGAATAATTAGTTTTTTAATACAATGTAGTGATACTGTAAAAGGCTGTCAGGGTCCGTGGTGTCTGTTTGATATACATATATATATATATATATTCACTGACTGTATAGGCTGAGCTGAGCATGATAAGACTAACACACATGTTGGAGTGATTCTGCGGTGTCTTCTTGTTCCCCAGGTTCACGCTCACTCGCTCCTGTCTTGCGGACGCTGTTTCGATGAGGAGCGGATGCTCTTCCCCTTTGTGGCGCACGCCCTGCGTTGTCTGTGGGCGGACCTGGGGGTGCGAGTGGCCGCGGCGAGGGGCTATGAGTATGAACTCAATGACTCGGCACTTTAGTAAGTACTGACTGCCCCCCTCCGTCGCTGGAAAACCCCTCCTTTTCTGGCACATAGTCCTTGGCTTTTGTGATGCCTTTAAAGGGAAGACAGTAGGAGACTGTATATGGCATAACCATATTGTGAGTTTCTCATTTTTATCACACTGGTATTTCTCCTTTCATAAACTAGGAATAAATTACAGACTCTGTTAAATGCCTTCAAAAAATGCCCTTTATAATTTGTTAAATATACAAACTCTGTCATCTGTTATGATGAAGGCACTGGCTGAAATGTTTACCTGCTTGGAGTGAATGTTTCCCCTGTTAAACCTGTTCCCCTGTCTTCACCCCTAGAGGTCAGTGTTGAGGAGATTGGTAGGGAGTGTTTGTGCGGGGCTGTTGCTGAATCCTATTGTTATACATATTCACAGAGGGGGGTGTGAAGAGTCAGAAGAGTTTTTCGACCTATGAATCAGTCACCTTTCAACAGACATCCATCCAATTCCACAGCAATTAGGAGAATGCTAAATTGTACAGTAAATTATATCAAAAAGCAGACTAAATTATATCAAAAAGCCGTTCCTTAACCTTGTCGATTCAAAAATAAATCTGACAACAATTGAATATCTCTATTTCATTTAAAAAAAAAAAAAAAAAAAAAGAGAAGGAACTTGCTTTGACATTAAAAAATTGCTCCTAATTGCTTCCCTGTTGCAAACATGTAAAAGAATGCTTGTTTGAGTACATCCAAGCTGGTTATTAATGGAGTGGGAGGCTGTAATTGTTGGATAGAAATAGTCACTGCGGGAGAGGAAGTAGGATAGGGTCGGGCCCTACAGCAGCAATTAGAGTCCATTTTAATTATTTTTTTCAAATCGCATGTGGTCATGGTTGTCAGTATGATGTTTTCAGACGTACCTGTTGACCAGTGGATTGAAAGTGCTGTGTCGGTACATGACCGGGTCACAGCGCGAGGGTAGGGTTAGGGCAGCTAAAAGAGCAGCGTCTTCCAGCTTAGAGACTGTTAAACAACTTGGCTCACTGATCTTGACTCAAGGTAATTGTGCATTCAGTTTTCGCATCCTCCCCAAAGAGACAACTGCAAGCAGTGATTGAAAAACACCAAATACGGGATTTTATGAACTTCCATGAAAACGATTCACAGACAGTAATCAATTAACAGTAACTCATTATGTACAATATTCTTGTTTTACAAATATTACTGTAGTTATCTCCATCGTAACCTTAAGCAGTTGTTTTTTTTGATTAAGTAGACTTCCCCTTATTGATATGGCCCCAAAGAGACTGCTGAGGTGAAATGACCTAGGAAGTGCAACAGATTTCCTGCCAGTAGAGCACTGAAACTGATCATTTCCTTAACTTAATTCAGTACTCAATAACACGTTTCCAACGAAAATACATGCTTTCTCTACTCTGTGTTTCTTTCAAACGCTGCACATTTGAGACCTACAGCATGTGTTGTAGATAATGGATTTGCAAATCAGGTAAGGCTAAGGGCTGGTTGAGTATTGGGAGGAATGTTGTTATGGCCGAGGGGAAATATCCATAACATACCTTAATTTACTTTTAGAGTCTTGTTATCAGAGTGGGACTGCGTTACAGATTTGCCAGACAAATAAGGCACTTGCACAGCCATTCAAAGTGATCTATATAATGGTGCTTTTAAAGTTATTACAAGTGGAGTGACCTTTTTTTATATAAATATATTGTTTTATTTCAGAAACTGAAAAGGTTTTTTGATAAAAGGCACCAGGGTCGAACAAAAGAATATAGATTATACAAATCGGATTGTTCGTATTGCTGTTTTATGAGCAGTTGGGCATGGGACTGAATATTTATTACAGATTTTTTAATTTTTTTTTTGTGATATTGCCATTTTTTTTGGTTGTAAAAGGATACTAACACCTTTTGTAACATTGCAAAGCACTTTTTCTGTCCCTGGCTTGAAATTGATAGTTGACGCTATTCCCTTTTCTTTTCTATAGCATTGTATTTGAACATTGATAGCATGGGAAAACAAGTTTGAGATAAACTTGGAAGATGATGAGGTGATTTTTTTTTGTGTGTAGAAGAGTCTAGTAGAACATGGCAAGCAGGGCAGGTCAGTTCCGTTGGCGCTGTGTATACACACAGAGCTCAGAAAGCATACAGCGTGCAACTAAAATGTGCATTTACACTGGTTTAGGCTTGACTAGAATGGAGCACATGGCTCTGACTTTAACGCCTCTATCTGGCTTATCTCTCTGATAATAATTCTCGTCTGTCAGAGTTGGATGTTTAAAACAATATTGAACATCCTGAGTTCTTTTGACACTTAATACTTTCCCATCTGATGATGGCTTGTCATAGTGACTCTCTCCTAATCCGTATTCCAGTAATCCAGGACATACCCATATCTGCAGATAGCAGACTTCAAAAAACTGACACAAGACAAGTGATTCGCAGAAAATATTTTAATTAGTAGTATTTTATTTATATCTGACATGCCATGTCAAAGTCTGTTTATTGAGACTTGTGGACATTTCTGTAGATTAGCCCACGCTGGGTTCAATCAGTCTCTATTAGGAAGCTCGTTCTCTCCACTCCTGAACTTCCAAGCTTCTTAATCGGGGAAGGGCAAATCAGCAACTGATTGCATTTCTGTGATGTAGCTGTGGCAGTGAGTGGCATTTAACAAAGAGCTTTTACCTGATAATGTAGTCAGGACCTGGAGTTAAATATTTACTCACGAGTCTTTCTCTTGCCCTTTTGCTTTCTCATTCTTTCTTCCGATCTTTACTTTGATTCCCCTGACTGGTCTTATTTTTCAGAACAGTTTTTATTTCTGATCGTTACAGTTAAAACAAGGTTTAATTTGAAGGTTGTAGACTAAACCTTAGGAAAGTTTCCCACAGTTCAAGCACACCAAAGTGTAACAAAGCACAGTGAAAGCATAGGGTGGCATTGTAAAGCATATTCAGTAAAGTCAAGGTATCACGGTAGCATGGGGAGGGAAACTGCACAATTGCCTGTGCAAATACAAGGGAAATCGGTAATACCTTTATATCTAACTGGCAGGACTATGTCTATGTTTTGGTCTCAGATGATGTATGGCGAAAGAACCATGCTGCATGAAATTTAACAAAATGAACACAATCCAGTTTGTTTCTGTGGTGTGATTCAAAGGAGACACGACGATTGGATGGGAATTACTATAAAATACGACACTGCTTACTCAAGAATTTGAATCCAGCACAGTGGATATCGCCGCATTCAAGAGTAGATTTGAAAGCAATCCCTTGGTACACTTGAATTCCATTAATTGCAACTCTAATTGCCATCATTAAAAAAATTAAAAAAAAAATTAAAAAAATCCTTCCGCTGCAGACAGATGATGCGTGAAAACAAAACCATGCCCTGGGGAAGTGTAACTGACATGACCCCAAGAAGCCCTTTGCTGACACTGGTGTACTGAGCAGTAAAAAAACAGTCATTACTGCCTTCATTTAACTGTGGGTGTGGATCAGTGCCATTTCAAAATAAAATGTTTTTCAACTTCTAATGAACAGAAATCGGAGCGGTGCCTGTAGATAATTAATCGGGCAGTTTGCGCAGCCAGGTTAGATGATTACAGGCTCTGCTGATTTTGGCATCGACAAAATGAGTAAACGGCATCTTGACAGCCACCTTCTCAAACATATCTGTCAGAAGTGAAATTGCAGCTGGCTGTGGTCACACACACCCCTCGGGTCACTCATAAGAACATAAGAAAGTTTACAAACGAGAGGAGGCCATTCGGCCCATCTTGCTCGTTCGGTTGTTAGTAGCTTATTGATCCCAGAATCTCATCAAGCAGCTTCTTGAAGGATGCCAGGGTGTCAGCTTCAACAACATTTCTCGGTGTCACCTGACATGTCAGGCTTGATGATTGGACAGCAAATACAGTAATTGTACAAAGCTTATGCAGGCATTCAGGCATTGAGCTCCACCGTTTATTAAAAAACTGCAAACTGCGAGTGGAAGTCTACTTTGCATACCTATTCTGCTACTGCAGCTAAGTGCAAGGTAGGTCAGCATTTCATTTTGTTGAACTGCTCCTAACCTGATGATCGTTTTCATAATTCTTACTGCGCCCCTGCCTGCTGTCTCTCTTTTGTGAGCTGGATGACAGTGGGTTTGTTGGGATAGATAGAAGCTATCGCATTAGCTGACAATCCCTGAGGCTCCAGAGAACCATTGCAGCACAGATAATGGCATTTCCTCTGGCTTTCCGTTTCAAGCAAAAACTTTACGCGTAGTATGGGTCAGTTTATCAACACAATTACTCAAAACAGCATTTACTATTTTTATTGTCTGTCCGTTTTTTATTTTTTATGAGGGATAACATCAGTCTCTCAAGTTTGAAAGATGGACTGTGGAAAGGAGCACTCAGGACTGAGATGCTCTCAGGATGTCTGGCAGTGCTATGTCTGATTTCTCATTAGCACTTTTTACGTTTTCTTAAGCAAGGTTAGGTAAGGCTTTTTTTTTTTTTTATGTACCGATGGTATGAACAGTTGCCTGTAGTGATACCATACACTGTCAAAAATAATCAATAAGCATTGTGCAGAGAAGGCTCTGACCACACAGCCTGCTGTCTTAAGCCCACAGGTTACCTTATGTAACATGTCTTCAGAGGTGACTCACCGCAGGCACCATCGCGTCTAATCCAGTTTAGAAGCCAGTGTAACAGGACTTGTGGTTTTAACTAGTTTCCTTGGGGTGTTTTCTTGCTTGCTTGTTACACAAACCCACGAATACACCACACATAAGTAGATGAGAATTAAAGGCAGGGGGATTATTCACTTTCTGTCTGAAGGGTATTTATTTTCATTGTTCTTTATTGAAATCAGTAGTAAACTGATAGTGTGATGAGTTAAATCTCTCTCATCCATAACCTCACCACTCTTGACTTTCCTGTTGCTGTGCCTTTATTGTCACTACACCTGTGATTCTAATTGAAGATATTTTAGCAAGGGAATTCAGGCAGGCAAGAATAGCACTTGGAATTTAACCAGAACTTCTCACGTCTTTCCAAAGCGTTACGTTTTGAATTTCAAGGAGTCGTCAGGATTTGGGTTTAGCGCCTCATCTTTGACAGAATCAGGGCATTGAAGTGTGATCAAGTGCTCTAAATCGTCCGCCTGCAGTCCAGAGAGATCAGTTACTGGCAAACCCACACAGGCACTGCATGCTGAGAGCCATGAGAGCCTGCTGCGCAGGTGACAGCCAAAGCATGTGACATTCTCGGAGGGGCTGAAGGAAGAAATACTTCATTGTAATACTTAGTGATACTGGAAAGGGATAGACAACCATTGCACAGCTATGTTCCAACCGGGTCAATGTAAAAAAATATACAAAAAATACATTATTATTATTATTATTAGTTTTTTTTATTATTAAATCCAAAATGTGTGCTAAATGCAATATCTGCTATCGGAATATGGCTTTCACTGTCTTTTGAAAATCACCGTTTTGTTTACATCGCATAGTATTCCATGATGCAGTCAGCACCAGAATCCTTAGGCTTTGTATTTTCCATTGCAATTATCTGTGTCCTAAATGCAAAAATATCTGCTTAAACTAAATTATCTGGTTTACTAGTCATAGTAATATCAGTCTAATGCTGCCTGTACTTCAATGCAAAAATCTCTTGAGACCACTGGAGAATAATCCAGCATGCCAATCTTGCTTTGTCTTGAACACGAAACCCTGTAGCTCTGTTTCCTTTATCAGCTGTGAAATAAAAAGCTTTACCGCTTATTAAAGTGACTGGTGGGAAAACAAATGGGGAATCCCCCGAGCTGCCTCTCAAAAGACGGCAGATAACGAAGTTAATTAACTCAGAGATTTCCTCCAGGGGAGCTGCTTCCAGCTCCAAACAGCTCCCTCCATAGAAGAGCCTGCAGCCAGCTGGGGAAGAGACAGCAATTACTGCCGGCGCTTCTGTGTGAATTACAAGTGTAAATGTTTACAGAGAGCGAATTGCTTTTAAATGCCAGTTAGTTAAATATGTTCGTGTTTTGTCTTATTAAAAAAAAAGGGGGGTGTTTTGGTTTCGTTATTAAAAGGAGTGAAATTAATATCTTTCGGGTGTTTTTCTTTTACTGATAAATCTGCCAAAAACAGATCAGTTTTCTTTAAGTTAAAACAATTTTTTTTTTCTTGTTGAGAACCAGGGACTCTAACTGAACTGTAAGACCCATGTTCTCTTTTTAAGGAAACTGAGGCTCCTCATCTGGGTTGTATAATGTATTTGGACATAGTTCAGAAAGCTGTGATTATACCTGTTTGACGCTGTGGTACCTCGAGCACGACGTTACCATAGCAATGAAGTGTTATGTACAAACCAAAATGATACTTGCAGAGTAAGCCTGTATTCATGATGGATGTACTGGAGGGCAGTTGGGGAGTTAACAGAGTTGTTAGGGTTGCAGTCAGAGTTGTACACGCTGTGGGTTTGTCCCTGCAGGTTATTGCGTCTTTGCAGGCAGGTGATTTTGGAGTCCAGTCAGTACCAATGTACGTTTTACTCATGCAGTCCATACTAGGCAGGCAATGAAACCATCCACCTTGAAAACCATGTTTATTCAATAAAATGTATGTTCTGTTGATGTTGCTTCGGCAGCTGTGTCGTTAATAGGCGTCCCTTTTTACCACATATCCTGTTAGGGATTATGGGCATGGTACCAAATACTGACAATTTGCAAAAATCAATTTTTAATCCTGTACATGGAAAATTAAATTCAATATTTTTTCTATGTCATTTTGTATGTTTCTAATTAATTTAAACTGGGGAAGGGGTGTGGAAATCATTTAACTGAGAAGCCTGCTCTCCCTTTAAAGAATACATTTCTTCTCTCTTTGTAATTTATAATAACTTCCCACGCTGGACAAACATTCCTTCCCAGGACATTGGATGCTGTTCATTACTCAGGGAGGGGACAGATATTTAGCGAGTTGTCGTGCCTTTTGAGAGTCTGGTGTGTAGAAGCCAATAATCTGTCAGTGATGGGGATTTTAAGCTAGTGTGGCATTTTGATTATCCTCTTAAGATTGTGTAAACAAGGGTGATGCGAGGAGTCCGCTGTCGGCACGCCGACGCATTGACACGACAACTTCGTGTTTCATATCTGTCTGTTAAACTCTTGATTAAACATGTGTTATTCGTCAACCTTAAGGAAAAAAAAAAGGAGAATGAGTCACTGTTTTAAATAAAATGATTTAAAACTGACACACAAAGTTTGAAAGGGTAAAGCGGAGTATAGTTTTACCTCCCGGTACTAGAAGACGAATAGCAGTTTAAATCAATTCTACAAGGACTGCATCATGTCTGGAAGCAGGCAAGGGTCAACGTGAGGGGTCGGTGATCAAGTGTGGGCTGGTTCATAGTTGGGAGGGGCATGATGAGAGAGCGCAGGAGAGTAAGAAGGCTGCAATATTGTTCCATATGAAAAGTGGAATCTAAAAAGTATGCCAACAATCCTGTTTTATATTTTAATTGTGGAAAAAAAAAATCTTTTTAAGAGGTGTTCTTTAAAAAACGAAATAATAAATGCATTATTCTTGGTATAAAATATTTCTAGTTCAATTGTACAGCTCACACACTACCACCCCAGGGCAAATGATTCATCTGTTAATTTTGAGAAGTAGCAGAAACCCATCTACCTGTGCATGATCCTGTTTTGCTAGGCTAGATTATTTTTTCTTTATTAAGCTGCCAGCCTCAGTATTCATTTCTTCAGCACTGGAATGTGGTTAAGGGATGTTTAGTCAGGCAATGCATTTGAGCCCTACCGTCAGGGACACAGGTAGCATTCTGGATGTCCTTTGCAGCCTCACGCTGGCTTCACTGGGAGTAGCAGGGGATACAGTTGGAGCTGTATGCGCTGTGTGTTTTCCCTGCAGGTCATTGCGTCTTTGCAGGCAGGTCGTTTTGGAGACCAGTCAGGTTGCATTACCAGAGTTTACAACTGGCCGCATGTATCAGAGACGCTGGACCAAGTTTTCACGTCCAGTAGGGTAATAAGTAAATAGTAGGCAGGCAATGAACCAAACCACCTTTCTTATAGTTTTGTGAAACATTCTATTATTGTTCAAAGAAATACACTGGCGCAGCTCCTTCATTAATAGGCAGACTTTTTTTTACCATAGGTCCTGTTAAAAGGTGGCATGGTCATGGTTCCTGCTGTATTTGCCCATAGTGCCATTTCACTGTGATTTAAAACCAGCATTGAGGTGTTTAGTTGTTTTGTGGCTGGATTTCTGTATTGGAGTTGTGGTTGCGGACTGATTCACCAATACATCGTAATAACATGCTGCCTATTGAAAAGGGTTGACTGACATTGTTGATTTGGGAGAGTTTAGACTTGTTTTTTTTTTTGCACCTTACGCTCAAGGAAACTGTTTGATTTGCTTTAGAAGTTGAGAGCAGGTGCGGTGACTTGATGTGACAAGAAAGCAAACTGCGGCTTTAGGGGAACTGCCAGAAGCTGTATCATCCCACGACAGTCAGTGCAGTTCTATGTAAAGTAACATGTTTCCAAGACTTTGTGAAATAGAAAAACACAGTGGCTCATTCTTGTAGGAGAACAGAGAACAGAGAATAATGTGGTGCTACAGAATGATGGTTGTGACCCCACAACTTTTAGTGATTTTTGAGAAAGTATAGCGTAAGTTGTATTTGTTTGAAACACCTACCTATCACATGATAATCAACAGTGATTGACTAGAAAGCATCTCAGCAGGATCACAGTAATTGTTACTCTTTCCCACAGCCAGACAAAAGTGGAATCCCTCTCTCCCATCAATAAACAAACTGGATTCCTGATCATTATTACTACATATTCAGTGCTTAGGAGCTTTGCTAAGGGTTTTTTTTTTTTCCAATGCTTTTAGTAGATTTTTTCATCTGCTTCTCTCCTGCAAACAAGGCGGTAAGCTAGTGGAGTTTCCTACAGCTGTCATCTGTCACGCTTTTCATAGAATCCAGTGCAGGGGAGCTGAGGAGCGTTATCATGTTTTTTGTTTTTTTTTAAGTCCTCATGCATATTATAAAACCCAGTGCTAATTAAAATGACAACTTGTTTGTTTCTTTCTTTTTTTTATTGCTTGCTTTCCTTTCTGATACAGTTGACAAGCACATATCCGACCCTGTACAATTTTGACTTCAGTGACGGTTAAATGCTTTTCAGAGAACACAAAAAAGATACAATATCAAAAATACACATCTGAACGGACAGCATTTTAAAATAAGTAGTCTTCCATTTAGGTGTACTTTATTGGTTCTGTTGGTACAGTACTATATTTTCAACAGAAGTAGCATTTTAATTCAGAAGGATATAATTCTGAAAATATCAAAATTAAAGAAACGACAGTATTTGTAAAAGGTGATTTAATTGTGTAACAGTTGCTCCAAACTCTGTAGCATTATAAGCAGGAATGTGTATCGTCCAAAGAGATACAGAACTGTGCTGTCTGGGTTGTAGCTAAGGTATTGCACTATTGTATACTTCGGGAGAGGCAGTGGAAACGAGGTATAATATAGGGTGACAATGGAGCAGCATGCCACAAGATGGTGCGGACATTTTGTCCACAGCCTGCAGAGGACGCTGCAGAGGCAGGCCGCCCATGCTTCGGTATGAGGCACTCTTACCCTGACTAGAGGCTATTGAGTGCAGTGCTCCCTGTTTAATCTTCCCAAACTTACTGTGCATTTGCTACCTTCTTTTATTCACAAGGAATCTTTCTCTCCCCTCAGTTTCTTTGACAACATGAATCGGATTATATCTCCAGAGTATGTTCCGACTGAAACGGACGTACTGCGCGTTCGACTGCGGACCACGGGCATCATCGAAACCCAGTTCAAAGTGAACCGCCTCGTCTTCAGGTAAGAGGCTTTCCCTCTTTGTGGTTGGAACTGGGTTTGACTGTGTAAAAGTGGACCTCTGGTGAAGTGACTAGTTGGGTTGCTCCACTGCACGTAAGTTTAGAAATCTGTCGTTGAGTGGTCTGCCTTTTTAAATTAAACTTCGATACCCAGACAGATACAAATATGGCTGCTTTTTTTTTTTTTTTTTTTTTTAATTTTTTTTTTTCATAAATAAACATTTGATTTGGAAACACAAAACTCAGATGAGTAGAAAACTGAAGCAGCTTGTCCGTGAATAGAACTTCCTTTTACCAGCCAGTCAACACTATTAAAAGATTTCTTAATAGCAATAACATTATTACATTATTAATAGTAATACTGTCACTGAATATTTGCCCATCGCTGATAAGAGTGCCAGTGAAGTGTTCAGGACACCTGTTTTAACGGTGCTGCTTGGGGATCACAGTGACAGTACTTTTATTTCAGTTAATTATGCACACACACGCATGCGCACACACTGCATTACCTTTAGGAGTGAGATGTGGGGAAGCTTTTAAGGAAATTCCCAACTGGTAATTATGTTGTCAAATGATGGAGCGCTAGCAGTGGGACCTGGCAGCATTTTTGTTGTTAGTTTGATTTTAAACAGAATTTCAGGGAAGAGCAAAGACAGTGCTATAGCTGTGAATGTCTAGATGTGAATCTGAGTCGATTCTCCTAGCTGACACCTCCCCAGATGGTCAGATTGATATTGGAGAACACATTTCAAAACACCTTTGACAGGTCATTATGCTTGCAGTTAGTCATCTTGTTTGCTAACAAGCATGTCAGAGGTCAGTAAGTTTTTTTTTCATTTTCTAATAGTAGATTGTTGTGGACAGACTCATGGCAAGGAAAGACACAATCAAGTAATATGACAGATGATTCATTCAAAATTGTCATGTGACCTGTAGCTTTATGCTTTGGCAGCCATTGGATCAATGACCAATGTCAATATCCAGCTTATTCATAATTTTAGATAATCACCTAGAAGCAGTCTTTAATATTTAATTAACTATTGACTTAAAAATGGCTTAGCAAGTCTTATTCTTGATCACCAAATAGGGCTTTGAAAACTATAAATAATGATTTATAACGAAAAAAATCTATACAATACTACTGTGATGGTCTTGTCCATTATTTTATCATTTGTCAGCCCGGAATCCCTGTTTTAATAGGATTATTGACATGTGTTTAATGTGAATTTTTTGTTAAATTAAATATTTGAGAACCAGATTGGACATCAAACAGCAAAGCAAACAGTTACAGCTGGTTGATGGGTTTGCCAGACACTGTAAACCAGATCAGAGATGGAAAACTCCATGTCTTTTCTTATCATTGGAGTACTTGTGTAAATGATATGTTTTACTTCTCTATTACAATCATAATTCAGAGGCTGTCCTAATAGATGCATACATGTAATTATTTTCTTTCAAAAGTATTCTTGTGTATCCTTTCCGACAGATTACCTGTAACTGTAACATAATATAGGGTTATAGGATGGCAGACCTCTGTTTATGTGATAATGTTGGCAGGAGTAGAAGTGAACGGACCGAGGCTGAAGGCAGAGTTTTATATATGACGTGACTTGCATTGTTTTTTTTTTTTTATTACTCTGTTACTAGTGAGTCTGAATACTAAGTTGTTGAGTTTGAAAAATAGTCGGACTGACGGACACAAATAAAAGCTGCAAACCGGATTCATTCTCCTGCGTGTTTTTGAGAACTTTATAATTTACAGCACAAAACAGACCTTGAAACCATTTATTTTCATCAGAATATTAAAATGAGTTTTCATATTTGGAGTACAGTAAGCGGGGCAGATGCAGTTTTCTGCTTTCCTTGCAGACACTTTTTCAGAAGTTCAGAAGACCCCGCTTTCACTGAAAACAGAGTGAAGGACTGGAAAAATCTAAAGAAAAAGCTTCAGAAACATTCCTAATCTGGCACCACAGTGTTCTGAAAGATGACATTTGTTCAAACGGTCGAAGGAAGTATGTTCTGATTGTAGCGTCACAGTAATCAAATTCTCACAAAAAGGTGGTGTGTGAAAACAGACAGTATGCTACAAAAATATTTTGCCACAAGTTCTGTAAAATCAGATTTGGATCAAGCTGTTTGTAAAGATAACAGCAATTTGTATAAATGTAGAAATTGGGAAGAGGATGTTCCAGGTAAGGGGATGAGCAAAAATGATTCAGAGTTTTCGTCGGCTGCCTCCTGCAGCAGTATGGGGGGCTCAGATTGGCGGGAAGAATTGACATTAAACCAGCCAAGCATTGTCTCCTCCAATGACATTGAAATGCAACTAAATCCTGTATCTGTACTACAGTGTTGATTTTGATATCCCAGCTGCCCTAGCGGTCTGAAATATGTTCGTTAGACCTGCTTTGCGCTGTAGCGGGGGGAAAAAAGGATTGAGATTCGGGTATAATTTTTTTAAAGCAGGCCCACTCAAAAGTATGCTTCACATCATTGATATTTGACATGACAGAGTAGTTAAATATTGTCAACCGCACCATCAGATAACTGATAACCACATTGATTTTCAGTGTGTTAAGAAATAATGTTGTAGCGCATGTTGATTCCGTATACCAAAACCCTCAGAACCTAGTAACACAGCAAAATCAATAACTGCGAAAAATGAGGCAGAACATTTCAAACAGATTGCATGAACTGAGCAAATATCAAACTGAGACTGAGCCATTTATTATGTGTGACTTGAACCCAGCCTTCTAGAGTGAATATATTCTGCTCTTTACAGCTATATGGTTTTCCTGATATTCAAGTGTCTCATGTGGTGTATGCATAGAGTTCTGGGCGGTACAGTCAGATATAGAGCTTTTTACTTTAATAGTCGCTGTATCAGATACAGTTAAGGTTGGTAGCAATCAGCAGTCATTTTTATCTATTAGCTGCCAGCTTCAGTGAAAAGACAATGTCTCAAGTCTTGCAAATGATGGTCCAGAATGCTGTTCTGTTTCCTGCATTAAAAGAAAGTCCATAAATAGAGGTGCAGGCACTGTATATGTTAACGAAATATTATCCAGATAGAAAATGCACACTATTTAGACTCTGTGTTGCAAAGTTGTGAAAATCAAACATCTCACCATGCAGGTGAGTCTCCATAGTGTGTTTCTATCTAATGTTCAGCTTAATTTTGGTAGCAGTGTTTCAGATCTGCCGTACCCATGATCAGAGCTCGTTCTCGGCCCCAGTCCAGGAAGGAGGCAGAGCCTTGGATTGGAATGGAAGCAAACTGATGTTCAAAGAGATGTTTTTAATTAACGGTTCATGTTTAATTAAAAAGAAGGTTTGCATTTTGGATTTTGTTTTGCTGATTCTTCACTCTGCCTTTTTGGAGGTTGCTTGCATCAGTTCTTGATCTTGAAGCTTACAAACCGTGCAGGCAAGCGGGGGTACAGTACTTTTTTTTTTATATTTGTTTATTTTATTGATTTTTTTTATTTCATAGTACCCAGTTTTATTATTATTTTTTTGCCTGATTTAGAATGTCCAATTATTTTTAGGCTCGGCTTACCGCTACCACCCCTGTGCTGACTCGGGAGGGGCGAAGATGAACACTGAAGCTTTCCTCCGAAGTGTGTGCTGTCAGCCGCCCGCTTCTTTACACACTGCAGACTCACCATGCAGCCACCTCAGAGCTACAGCGTCACAGGACAACACAGCTCTGGGCAGCTTACAGGCTCCCAGCCAGACCACAGGGGTTGCTGGTGTACGATGAGCCAAGGACACCCTGGCCGACCTAAGCCTCCCCCCCAGCCCCCGATCAAGCAGAGGAATGAAAGTGTTGTGTGTTTTAAAGGAGCTTTTTTTTTTTTTTAAGATGTCTGCTTTTAAGTTCATGTTTTAAAAGGGATAACTAGCATTTCTTTAAAAGTACGCCTGCGGTCCTTGTATTGCCTCTCACAGTTGTGAAGAACATCCTGGCTTCATCTGTCAGTGCTTCAGTTCATCTGCTAATTATTCGCTCACTCGGTCATATAATACCCGCACTCAGCCTTTATGACAACCACTTTGTTTTATTGCCTCTCGATGGTAATACAGAATTCGGATTCAGAGGCGGCCTCTTGAAATTATTTATTTGCAAATGGTAAGCTGAGTGACAAGGAAAAAAAGACATTGCATTAGCCTGCTTATCCCCCATAGGAAGCATGGCTGGCAGTTCAGTGCCTCCACCTAATTTCTCTTGTAGTTTATGGTCTGTGCGGCTGTACGATTATTAAAGTGTATATATATAAGAGAAGGAGAGAGAGAGAGAGAGGTTATCTGGGTGATTTTCCACTTGACAAGCGGTTGTCAGTAGTAGCTGCCTGTTGCAGAGGCTGCTGTATAAAGGCTGCAAATCATTCCCAATATGAGAGTGGGAATACCGATGCTGCAAGGTAGTTGAAATGCAAAAACACAATTATGAAATGATTGCGTTAGTCATACTCATGATTTTTTTACTGGATTTAAAGCATTCTATATCAGAACTGTGAAGTAAGTGAAAAGGCTCCCACAAGACATGATAAGCAAGTTGACAACATGTGAACTAAAATATACTTTTCGAAGCTTAGAATAAAGCTTAGATAAAACCACAGCAAAGTGTAGGAAAGCATTGGTAGGAATGCACGATCACAGACAATTTTTACATTGACATTTTACATTTTACAATTTTTACAACATCAGTGGTAGTATTAGTTATTGTGGTAGTGTAGACCCAATAGATAGAATAAAATAGTGGAAATTAGACTGCACAAAACCAAACTGCAAAACCTGCATCTTGAAAGTAACTGAATGTGAAGAACGGTGAATGTTCCACAACATCTTAAAGTGCTCAGCTTTGCCTCTCCAGCCTTACAGAGCAGAAGTGCTTTCATTTACCGATAGTCTTGCTTAAAGAGACTGCTGCCTGGAGAGTCATAATACTGAACGTTCCTGGCATTGTGCAGTTTACACTGAGAGCAGGAGCCAAGTGGTCAAGATTGCTATCTGCCAATATTTAGAAGTAAATAAGATAACTAATTGAGTGACTAGCTTTGCAAAGCTCTCGTATCATTTTAAATAATGAGCATAAATTTACATGCTAACGTTGACATTGCACCAAGACGAGTAATCATTTATCTGAACGGGCATAATTTAGCATTTCATTTGTTTTATTCTCAGGACGATATTTACAGCCTGTGGTTGTTATTTTTTTTTTTTTTGAGTACTTAAAAAAACCAAGCCTGATATGAAATGTCAGGGTTTGACTGGTAAAATGAAACTGAGAATTGCCTGGTAGAATCTGTAACACATTAGCAAAACATCTATCAATATAGTCCCTTAAGTGAATAGATCATGAATAATGAGACACTCATTGAATAGCACTTTGTTCGTTTTTTTTTTAAATGAGTTTCCCTGCAGTTATTGATTTGATCCGTTGACAAGCTCTCTCAGATAATACAGAAAGTATTGTTTGTAGAAAAGTGTACGACCCTACGACAACTGAATAGATGCAATGCACACAAATCTTTGTAAATGCGGCATATGACACAAGGACCTACCACTTGTATCAGATTTGGACGAATGAACACTCTTGTTTTCTCACTGTATCGAAGTGGTCTTGGAAGTGTGCTTTTTTTTTGAACCGGTGGCTCAGTGATGAGGGTGTGCGGTTTGGGCATTTGGCTGTTTTGTCAAGTCCCCATTTTTGCCAGTTACACTAAAAGTTATTGTCAACAAAAGGCAGGTCTTCCTGCGCGGGTGAAATAATCGCCCTGGCAAAGCGCAGTTGTGGGGGTTGCATTTTATCAGGTGCAGCTGAAGACGTGCGGGTGACATGATTCATTCCGTCACACAGACCCGCCATCAGACTCGATTTTGTCCAAGTTGTCTCTCCAGTTATGTGAATAAAAAAATATATATATCCTCAAACTGATTTTATAGCGGATAAAACTATAACATATTCATGGAAGACGGAAGTGTTGTGCAGTAAAACATTTTGTGTGAAAGACCTGAGCTAATGTTTGAAAAAAATAATATACCCCGGACACAATAAATGTAGAGTTGTATAATCCAGTCTCTGGCATTTCTAAGTTCATACTGCTTTTCAGTAAGCAGATCCTTGCTGCTGCATAGCATGCATTATAAAGTGATATAGTACCGTCAGTGCAGTAACCTCCCACTCTGCTTCGTCTCGTGTGTGGTTTCATACACTCACTGAAACGGCTTTTTGCCTTTGTTTCGAATTGCTTTGCTTCATTCAGACCCCCTGCCATCCTTGAATCAATCTCGCCAGCTGTTAATAATGCAAATTGATGATTAAACCTCACTTCTTTCTCTTTTATAGCATGTCCAGATTCATTTTCTGTAATTTATTGTTCCGCGATTAGAATCTGCTGTTGTCGTCTTTTTTTTTCTTTTTTCAGACATCCTTGAAAATGATTTATAAATCTGTACTTTTTACTTGTTAAAGTATTTTAAAATAATTTCATAGATTGATGAGACAGATGCTGTGGTTGTCAGGAAACTCCAAATTCCATTCCATTGTGGAACTCCAGATCCCTGTCCAGTGTTGGTGGACTCCAAGGGACAATGGAAATCAGTACTCTATCAGTGAAGTGCGTAATAAACACAATTCAATATGCTGTGTGTAACTGTGAACATAAGTACCTTCAACATGATCAATACAAGAAAGCTTATCTGCCAAAGAATGGGAGCTTATTATTTGTACAAAACATGCCCCTGTGGTTCCATAAGCAGAACCATTTTACGAATTTCTATTTTTGCTAAATTGTGTACGTTTAAACTGTACAATGGCTGTGCCAAAAAAACGAATAAAAGTAAACAGTCATCACAAATACCGTCATTTGCTGTCCAGGATGTACCTTATTTGCGCAAAATATCTGCCTGCGGAACAGGAAAACTGTGCATATTAAACAGTATATATGTTATAAACGAGTCTGTTTTAACCAGAGTAATTCCCCATTAAAACCCATGTTGTTTGGCAGGGACATGCCTCCTCAATACATTGTAAATGAAACTCTGTTCTAACAGGATCCGTTCTAAGTGGAGTGCACCTGTGTGTGTGTGTGTGTGTGTGTTACCTGGACACCAGGTAATTGATACAGACTCTCATTGAATCCATGCTTCAGGAACTAAATGACAGATGGAAGGCTGATAATGTGCCTATATTGCCCTTTTCTAATCTTATCAACTAAAGCAGCCACCCCGAGATAACAGTAAAACGTGATTGATTCCTTTTCCCTTGGAAAACATGGATTGAGAATTGATTAGCAGTTTGCTACGCATGTGGACTGGCAGAGCTATACTGGTGTTCTTTTCTGAAAAGAGACTAATATTGCAGATAGCAGACTGTTTGGTTCAAATTGCATGTACTGCTTACAATTGATAGAGACCTTGTGTCTACAAGCTTCTTGCCCAGCATTGACTGCAAGCTAAAAAGATAACAATGCTGTGGACCAGAAGGGGCCAGGCTGTAAGACTTTGGAATGCAAAGCATAAAGGGGCTAAAAGGCTCCCAGGGACTGGCGTTGGACCCAGAGGTTCTCAGAGAGATCGAAAGAGATAATGCCACTGGGATCAAAGGGGCAGATTTATGGACCTTTTTTCTCCAGGAGTGTGACGAATGCACTGAGTTCAGAGGTTGTCACACAAAGACTACACACACACACCACACACACACACACACACATACAGACACACACACACACACACACTAAATTAACAGAATAATGTGTTGTACCTTTGCAATTGGTTAAGTGTCAGAGAAAGGGGAGGTGGACCATCTATACAGAAGGGTATTTAATGTCATGCAAACATTGTAATGTTGAGTATTGTTTGTCCTGTACCTGCGACCAGACTCCCTGCATATTTCAATAAACCTGGCAACTGATTGAAGAAAAGGACTCTGTGCATTTTCTTGAATCTACTTACTCA
This sequence comes from Polyodon spathula, assembly GCF_017654505.1. Taxonomy (NCBI): domain Eukaryota; kingdom Metazoa; phylum Chordata; class Actinopteri; order Acipenseriformes; family Polyodontidae; genus Polyodon; species Polyodon spathula. The sequence goes on along the minus strand of NC_054554.1, from coordinate 26,477,311 downwards.
CCATCTAATTTTTGTAAGTTACTTCAGACTCAGTGCGGTGTTATGCAGTCCAATGACTGCTCTTCGTACATTCAATCTCCTTTTAATTTAACCCCTGTTTGTTCCTTGTCGATGGTTCCCATTTATCATGCTTGTTTGAAAGCTGATTTAAAGCCGCAGTGAAAAGCATTTTTCGAAGCGGTTTATTAATCTTTGATGCAATACCGTTTCTATATAAAGCTTCCACAGTCATAACATTCACATTAGGATACTTAAAATGTGATGGGAGCAGTGATTGACTTGATGCCTGGAGGATTCTGAAAGGCCCACCCTTGACCCCCCCCCGAGAAACTCAAGCAGATTAGAGAGCTGATGGCAGTTCTGATTCAAGACTCTTCATTTTCATATCACTGAGATTATTAATTAAAAGTGGAAGCGAGTGCCAACAAAATTACAGATGCAAACCAGGTCCTGCTGTTTTTCCATTGTGTTCTGTGATGAGTAGTTTTGTATGGCCAGTGTCTGAAAATAGGGGTTTTGGAACCCATCCTTTGAAGGATTAATAGAACACACAACCAATGGAACGCTGTTGGTTTATTCATGCTGTAAAAGTGTTTGTTGAAGTTGTATTCAGGTTACTTAGGGTCACTGCAAATGAGAAGCTTATTAAGTTATTAAGTGAGCGGGGACTATATTGAATCTTGTTAAAAGTGACAGATCGAGTGAGAATTTTGAAATGTCTGAGAACCTTATTTTTAATAAACTGGGAAGAAAACACGGGTGTCGCAAGGGAAGTCTCCACTCTTTAAAGTTTGTACACTCGGATATAATACGTTTGTATTAAAAACCTGAACAGCTGAAAAGAGACAGCAGAGTTTGGCATGCCATGTGGTCTCTTCAATTGAACTTGGCAGCTGTGGATCTGACTACATTAAAATTGCTGTTGCCTGTTTACCTAGAGTAATAAATCGAGCATCTAAAAGTGCATGCAAGGCTATTCAAGTTATTCTGTAAAAATATGGCAGGGAGGTCCTTTCGAATGGCAGTTTAAATCAGCTAAATAAATGTATTTAGGGGCCTTATGCAAAAAAATGATGACTTTATGTGCAAACTCTGTCTGCCTGCCTGCCTGCCTGTCTGTCTGTCACACTAGCCTCCTCTTGACATTTCAGGCTGCATTTGGCTATAATCTGATCAACTCTCAGTTTTACACAAATATATTGTGGATGTTTTAGGTCCTGTGTGATTATTGTCTGACTGTGAGGACCCTCTGTTTGTGCCTTCAGCGACTGGTTTAGTCTGAGAAGACAGTGGATAAACAGGGCTGCCTCAGTTCATGAATAAGCCCTCCTCCGTCCTCCTCCCATGGGTTTGGAGACATTTCCTAAACCTCTTGACAGGTTTATAATGTGAAAGGCCTTGCAAACAAACCTGCCTACACTGAATTCAAATACACAAGAATTGAGTTAGTTCAGCATCTCTCACAACGCAATTGGGTTTTATTTGTTTCTCCATAATTCAATTTGTAATTGATTTCATGATAATAAAAAAACTGATTCTATCCTAACTTCAGAACCCCAGGGTGGAGTTTTATTAAAACTCGCTTCTGCTGATTTAGTTTTTCTGCTTTTAATGTGAAGTCAATGAGTCAGTTCTTCTGGAACGGGTGAATTGAATATGCTGGTGCATAAGGGTGTACAGGGAGTTTCAGTGCTTTTTGCAGGGGTGGCGACTGGTTCGCAAGGGGTGGTTGGGGCTACGTTATATATATATATATATATATATTATATGTGTGTGTGTGTGTGTGTGTGTATGTGTATATATATATATATATATATATATAATATATATATATATATATATATATATAAGATATATATATATATTAATATATATTTTAACTCAAATATATATGTATGTATTTGCTTCTGCAGTATATTTTCAACCAAATGTTTTGCACTTATATTTGTATTAATAGGGTCAGCGCAGTTCAAGTTCATTTCCGCTTCTGAATATTAAAAGAAATTCAGTTTGCAATTAATTGAGTATGTTTAAAGCACAAGTTGGCATGGATTGCCTCAGTCTAGGCACTTCGTCTTTCTTCGGTTGCTTCCAGCCTTGTTATGAACGTTGTATTATTCTTATACTGCCAATGCATAGCCCAGCTTACTGTTATTTAGTGGAGGCCTCTATGCTTTGAACATTCTTTGGAATAACGGTAGATCTATTTTTATGGAAACCGACATTCACACAAGCTTACATTTTATAATGTTGTACGTGTTGTTCAGTGCAGTTTTTTTTCTCCCCCCACCCCCCTCCCCAGGATGTATGACGTTGGAGGTCAGAGGACAGAACGGAGGAAGTGGATTGGCTGCTTCGAGGAAGTGAGGGCAGTACTCTTCGTGGTCGCGCTGAGCGGGTATGACATGACCCTCATAGAAGACCCTGCAATGGTGAGACGATACCTGCAGCTCAATCAAGAAAGACTTGTAATCAGAAATGTTCTGATATGTATATATTTCAGTACAAAGATTACACGCATTCTAAATACGGTTAAGCTTGATATGATATATGATAAATGTGGCAAAATAGGTAGCAAAGGTTATTAGTGCAACAGATCTTTTAAATTATTTATGACTATGTCAACCTCAGTTTATAGAGAGAGGAGGGACCTCTAAATTAGAATAAATAATCCACTCAATTTCAATCTTCCCCACAGCAAGTTCTCTCCAAATAAATGAAGACAGAAAAAAAGGTGCAATTAAAAATAATGCTCATGCAGGCCTCTTTATTCACAACTGCTCTAAACTCAAATAAAACTCAAAGTACAGTAGCAAGTACTTCAGATAATCAGAATTATTCTCAGATAGTTGGTCTTATTAGTAAAAGGGTGTACCAATCCATTTATAAACCACACAAAGACTATACACTACCAATACTACCACCGTGCAATAAAATATCTAAAATATTTGTTCTGCCTGTAAACATACCTTCCCATAGAAGCAATCCATTTGAAGCCAGTCTGAACCTGGCACAGCAGATCAAGCTCAACGCAACAACCAGTGTCTTAACATGAGGCAGTGAGTCTGAAATGTGTTAGTGTGCACAGTGGAGAGAATGCAGCCATGCAGAAATTTGATTTGCCTTCTTGGCTTACTCCACCATTATCCGCATTTCCAGATATTGAGCTGCTGTGATTATTAATGGGCGGACAACCTATGCAGGGTTTACATAGCAGTTTATATGCATATGTTATTTCCAACAGATGAAGTGTAGATGTTTCATGATGACCTTGTAGAGATATCCCACATGTATACTTTTCTTTTATAGCTGCCAATCAGGTTGCTTTGTCCAATAAGTTTCATATATGAAATATATATATTTTTTAAATTAATGGTATTGCTTGATCAAAAGCGATATTGCTTTGAATAAGTCTACTCAAATTGGTGGACTGCCTATGTATATATATAAATAAAAAAGTAATGTACGCTATACATATACTATATGGTTTTACCATGTTTATTAATATTCTTTACCATACATTGCTAGTCTTTACAATGCTAACCTATGTGTTACTATGCTTTCACTCTGCTTTACTACATTTTGCTATGCTTTTACT